>NW_027456743.1:0-133575 GCF_040206685.1 Ascaphus truei | reverse complement strand
TAATAATAGTATCTAATAATAATAATAATAATAATAATAATAATAATAATAATAATAATGATAATAATAATAATAATAGTAACGGTGATTTGCGCTGAAAAGAGATGGCTCTGCAGGGAATAGTGGCCATAGGAGTTGTACAGGACTCAGGACGGAACTCTTTCTTTGTTATTAGTGAAAATAGAGATGAACTACTGTAGGAATAACACAGACATCTGACATGAACGGGGAAGAAAGAGGAAGTGTGTGGACCACACACGAGGAATTTGCCCTGGGTGTAACATGCTACACCTACACCTTAACATGCTACACCTACAACTTAATGCAAATAAATGTTCAATTAATGGAATCGTGCTGCAGAATGCAAAACTCTGAGGATCCAAGAAACAGGAAAATGCACACATTTCTCTCTATGTGTTACTGTATATAAAGGTGTGTTATATATAAAGGTGTGTTTGGGGAGGTATACAAATCACTTGGGACTCTAGTAACAATACTCTCTCTACACCCACTAAAATATCTATTTCAAGGTCTTGATGGTAGTAAAAAAAGTCGATTAAACCTGACATTAGCAGATAGATGTTAACACGGCATTAACCTTATGTAATACCTCGTCAATAACAGAGCACTGTATATTTGGGAATGTAGACCTTCTGCGGGATAAAGCCATGTACACCTTACTGACATGTCTGATTGTGTGTGATCAGCTCTCTGCGCCTTATACAGAGAGCGGCCGCTTTCAACCCAGAGAAAGGAGGAGAAATGAAGGCTTTAGGTGCCCCTGAGAGACACGAATATGCCCCACAGAGCAGGCCAGGGGTGAATGGAAATTCCTAGAGGGCAGACACATACTTGGGAGCTCAGGATGGGGGTTGACTTTAAACTCAATGTCATTGAGGTCTTTTTATCAGAATTTTTACCTGTATATTCCGAGTTTCACTAATTACATGTAAATGAATTGTAGTAAAGAGCAATAAACAGGCAACGTGAGGAATAGTCCGTGTAATCCTCGCGCTGCTCTGTTCTCTAAACCAAGTAACCTGGGGCAGTTAGGGAGTGTGTGTGCCCTAGTAAGGGTGATGTGAACAACGCGGGGCATTTAAAACTGATTGCAATTGGGTCAAGAATTGGGATAGTTATATCATAAAATTATAATCAGTAGGGAAAGGGATGCAAACCTCACAGTGTTAATGTATATTTCTTGCTTTAACATAAAATAACATGTCTCTATCCTTTGCAGGAGAAAGCACGTGAGAGAGGGAGCAGAGAAGGAGCAGCGAGGGAGCAGAGAGGGAGCAGAGAGGGAGCAGAGAAGGAGCAGCTGGGGAGCAGAGAGGGAGCAGAGAGGGAGCAGAGAAGGAGCAGAGAAGGAGCAGGTTGGGGAGAGGGAGCAGAGAAGGAGCAGAGAAGGAGCAGGTTGGGGAGAGGGAGCAGAGAGGGAGCAGAGAGGGAGCAGAGAAGGAGCAGAGAGGGAGCAGAGAGGGAGCAGAGAAGGAGCAGAGAGGGAGCAGAGAAGGAGCAGAGAGGGAGCAGAGAAGGAGCAGAGAAGGAGCAGAGAAGGAGCAGCTGGGGGAGAGGCAGCCTCATGTAGTGGCAGTAATTAGGACCGTCCTGGATCTTTCCGCAGGTACAATCATTCAGTTACTTCAAACCGATTGGCACACTACGGTATCTGGACTCTGGGTCCGTGGAAACCACAGTGGCCCCGGCTCACAGAGAAATGGGCAATGATGGAATTGTTCAACTTGGACCATCGGGCGTAACGCCTTTTATCTAGAATACTAAAAATAACTTTTTACAGATCACATGATTACCACCCAGACGTGTGCCTGCAAAGGCTGAGCGTGCCTGCAAAGGCTGAGCGTGCCTGCAAAGGCTGAGCGTGCCTGCAAAGGCTGAGCGTGCCTGCAAAGGCTGAGCGTGCCTGCAAAGGCTGAGCGTGCCTGCAAAGGCTGAGCGTGCCTGCAAAGGCTGAGCGTGCCTGCAAAGGCTGAGTGTGCCTGCAAAGGCTGAGTGTGCCTGCAAAGGCTGAGCGTGCCTGCAAAGGCTGAGCGTGCCTGCAAAGGCTGAGCGTGCCTGCAAAGGCTGAGTGTACCTGCAAAGGCTGAGTGTGCCTGCAAAGGCTGAGCGTGCCTGCAAAGGCTGAGCGTGCCTGCAAAGGCTGAGCGTGCCTGCAAAGGCTGAGCAAAAGATTGATCAGAGAGTACTTGGGGTGGAGGTTGTGGTGGAACCGCTGACCATGGTGCTGGCCAAACCAATAGATGAATTAGGAACGGCAGAAAGTAAGATGATCACTCATGTACTGACAGCTGCCCGCTGTGTTATTGCGGCTGCCTGGAAAAAGGTGAATGCGCCTTCTAGGCAGACTGTCTTACGGAGACTAAGGGAAATAAAGATGATGGAGCTCCTCACAGCACAGTTGAACCAGAAAACTGACAAATTTCACAAAATTTGGGAAATATGGCCAGGAAACTAGGGAAATATATATAAATAAATACAGAAATACCAGACAAATGGGCTCGTCCTACCCCCCCACACCCTCCCCCCCCCCCCCCTTTCCACCCCTCCCACCCTTCTTTTTCTTCTTTTCTACGTTCTTCTCTTTCCTTTGTTAAGTTATATCAATTATTTTATTTCAGATGACGAACTGTTAATGCTCTTTGTTGTATGGACAATATATTTGTTATGTCTCTCTAAAACAATCAAAATAAATTGAAACAAAAAAAAAGGCTGAGTGTGCCTGCAAAGGCTGAGCGTGCCTGCAAAGGCTGAGTGTGCCTGCAAAGGCAGAGTGTGCCTGCAAAGGCAGAGTGTGCCTGCAAAGGCTGAGTGTGCCTGCAAAGGCTGAGTGTGCCTGCAAAGGCTGAGTGTGCCTGCAAAGGCTGAGCGTGCCTGCAAAGGCTGAGTGTGCCTGCAAAGGCTGAGCGTGCCTGCAAAGGCTGAGTGTGCCTGCAAAGGCTGAGTGTGCCTGCAAAGGCTGAGCGTGCCTGCAAAGGCTGAGTGTGCCTGCAAAGGCAGAGTGTGCCTGCAAAGGCAGAGTGTGCCTGCAAAGGCTGAGCGTGCCTGCAAAGGCTGAGTGTGCCTGCAAAGGCAGAGTGTGCCTGCAAAGGCTGAGTGTGCCTGCAAAGGCTGAGTGTGCCTGCAAAGGCTGAGTGTGCCTGCAAAGGCTGAGCGTGCCTGCAAAGGCAGAGTGTGCCTGCAAAGGCTGAGTGTGCCTGCAATGGCAGAGTGTGCCTGCAAAGGCTGAGTGTGCCTGCAAAGGCTGAGTGTGCCTGCAAAGGCTGAGTGTGCCTGCAAAGGCTGAGTGTGCCTGCAAAGGCTGAGTGTGCCTGCAAAGGCTGAGCGTGCCTGCAAAGGCTGAGTGTGCCTGCAAAGGCTGAGCGTGCCTGCAAAGGCTGAGTGTGCCTGCAAAGGCTGAGTGTGCCTGCAAAGGCAGAGTGTGCCTGCAAAGGCTGAGCGTGCCTGCAAAGGCTGAGTGTGCCTGCAAAGGCAGAGTGTGCCTGCAAAGGCTGAGTGTGCCTGCAAAGGCTGAGTGTGCCTGCAAAGGCTGAGTGTGCCTGCAAAGGCTGAGCGTGCCTGCAAAGGCAGAGTGTGCCTGCAAAGGCAGAGTGTGCCTGCAAAGGCTGAGCGTGCCTGCAAAGGCTGAGTGTACCTGCAAAGGCTGAGTGTGCCTGCAAAGGCTGAGCGTGCCTGCAAAGGCTGAGCGTGCCTGCAAAGGCTGAGCGTGCCTGCAAAGGCTGAGCGTGCCTGCAAAGGCTGAGCGTGCCTGCAAAGGCTGAGCAAAAGATTGATCAGAGAGTACTTGGGGTGGAGGTTGTGGTGGAACCGCTGACCATGGTGCTGGCCAAACCAATAGATGAATTAGGAACGGCAGAAAGTAAGATGATCACTCATGTACTGACAGCTGCCCGCTGTGTTATTGCGGCTGCCTGGAAAAAGGTGAATGCGCCTTCTAGGCAGACTGTCTTACGGAGACTAAGGGAAATAAAGATGATGGAGCTCCTCACAGCACAGTTGAACCAGAAAACTGACAAATTTCACAAAATTTGGGAAATATGGCCAGGAAACTAGGGAAATATATATAAATAAATACAGAAATACCAGACAAATGGGCTCGTCCTACCCCTCCCCCCCCCTCCCCCCCCCCCCCCCCCCTTCCACCCCTCCCACCCTTCTTTTTCTTCTTTTCTACGTTCTTCTCTTTCCTTTGTTAAGTTATATCAATTATTTTATTTCAGATGACGAACTGTTAATGCTCTTTGTTGTATGGACAATATATTTGTTATGTCTCTCTAAAACAATCAAAAAAGCTGAGCGTGCCTGCAAAGGCTGAGCGTGCCTGCAAAGGCTGAGTGTGCCTGCAAAGGCAGAGCGTGCCTGCAAAGGCTGAGTGTGCCTGCAAAGGCAGAGCGTGCCTGCAAAGGCAGAGTGTGCCTGCAAAGGCTGAGTGTGCCTGCAAAGGCTGAGTGTGCCTGCAAAGGCTGAGTGTGCCTGCAAAGGCTGAGCGTGCCTGCAAAGGCTGAGTGTGCCTGCAAAGGCTGAGCGTGCCTGCAAAGGCTGAGTGTGCCTGCAAAGGCTGAGTGTGCCTGCAAAGGCTGAGTGTGCCTGCAAAGGCTGAGCGTGCCTGCAAAGGCAGAGCGTGCCTGCAAAGGCAGAGTGTGCCTGCAAAGGCAGAGTGTGCCTGCAAAGGCTGAGTGTGCCTGCAAAGGCAGAGTGTGCCTGCAAAGGCTGAGTGTGCCTGCAAAGGCTGAGCGTGCCTGCAAAGGCTGAGTGTGCCTGCAAAGGCTGAGTGTGCCTGCAAAGGCTGAGTGTGCCTGCAAAGGCTGAGCGTGCCTGCAAAGGCAGAGCGTGCCTGCAAAGGCAGAGTGTGCCTGCAAAGGCAGAGTGTGCCTGCAAAGGCTGAGTGTGCCTGCAAAGGCTGAGTGTGCCTGCAAAGGCTGAGCGTGCCTGCAAAGGCAGAGCGTGCCTGCAAAGGCAGAGCGTGCCTGCAAAGGCAGAGTGTGCCTGCAAAGGCTGAGTGTGCCTGCAAAGGCAGAGTGTGCCTGCAAAGGCTGAGTGTGCCTGCAAAGGCTGAGTGTGCCTGCAAAGGCAGAGTGTGCCTGCAAAGGCTGAGCGTGCCTGCAAAGGCTGAGTGTGCCTGCAAAGGCTGAGCGTGCCTGCAAAGGCTGAGCGTGCCTGCAAAGGCAGAGTGTGCCTGCAAAGGCTGAGTGTGCCTGCAAAGGCTGAGCGTGCCTGCAAAGGCTGAGCGTGCCTGCAAAGGCTGAGTGTGCCTGCAAAGGCTGAGCGTGCCTGCAAAGGCAGAGCGTGCCTGCAAAGGCTGAGCGTGCCTGCAAAGGCTGAGCGTGCCTGCAAAGGCTGAGTGTGCCTGCAAAGGCTGAGCGTGCCTGCAAAGGCTGAGCGTGCCTGCAAAGGCTGAGCGTGCCTGCAAAGGCTGAGCGTGCCTGCAAAGGCTGAGCGTGCCTGCAAAGGCTGAGCGTGCCTGCAAAGGCTGAGCGTGCCTGCAAAGGCTGAGTGTGCCTGCAAAGGCTGAGCGTGCCTGCAAAGGCAGAGTGTGCCTGCAAAGGCTGAGTGTGCCTGCAAAGGCTGAGTGTGCCTGCAAAGGCAGAGTGTGCCTGCAAAGGCAGAGTGTGCCTGCAAAGGCTGAGCGTGCCTGCAAAGGCTGAGCGTGCCTGCAAAGGCTGAGCGTGCCTGCAAAGGCTGAGCGTGCCTGCAAAGGCTGAGTGTGCCTGCAAAGGCTGAGTGTGCCTGCAAAGGCAGAGTGTGCCTGCAAAGGCTGAGTGTGCCTGCAAAGGCTGAGTGTGCCTGCAAAGGCTGAGTGTGCCTGCAAAGGCTGAGTGTACCTGCAAAGGCTGAGTGTGCCTGCAAAGGCTGAGTGTGCCTGCAAAGGCTGAGTGTGCCTGCAAAGGCTGAGTGTGCCTGCAAAGGCTGAGTGTGCCTGCAAAGGCTGAGTGTGCCTGCAAAGGCTGAGTGTGCCTGCAAAGGCAGAGTGTGCCTGCAAAGGCTGAGCGTGCCTGCAAAGGCTGAGTGTGCCTGCAAAGGCTGAGTGTGCCTGCAAAGGCAGAGTGTGCCTGCAAAGGCTGAGTGTGCCTGCAAAGGCTGAGTGTGCCTGCAAAGGCTGAGTGTGCCTGCAAAGGCTGTTCGTGCCTGCAAAGGCAGAGTGTGCCTGCAAAGGCAGAGTGTGCCTGCAAAGGCTGAGTGTGCCTGCAAAGGCTGAGTGTGCCTGCAAAGGCTGAGTGTGCCTGCAAAGGCTGAGCGTGCCTGCAAAGGCCGAGCGTGCCTGCAAAGGCTGAGTGTGCCTGCAAAGGCTGAGCGTGCCTGCAAAGGCTGAGCGTGCCTGCAAAGGCTGAGTGTGCCTGCAAAGGCTGAGTGTGCCTGCAAAGGCCGAGCGTGCCTGCAAAGGCAGAGTGTGCCTGCAAAGGCTGAGCGTGCCTGCAAAGGCTGAGCGTGCCTGCAAAGGCTGAGTGTGCCTGCAAAGGCTGAGTGTGCCTGCAAAGGCCGAGCGTGCCTGCAAAGGCAGAGTGTGCCTGCAAAGGCTGAGTGTGCCTGCAAAGGCTGAGTGTGCCTGCAAAGGCTGAGTGTGCCTGCAAAGGCTGAGTGTGCCTGCAAAGGCTGAGTGTGCCTGCAAAGGCTGAGTGTGCCTGCAAAGGCTGAGCGTGCCTGCAAAGGCAGAGCGTGCCTGCAAAGGCTGAGTGTGCCTGCAAAGGCTGAGTGTGCCTGCAAAGGCTGAGTGTGCCTGCAAAGGCTGAGCGTGCCTGCAAAGGCTGAGCGTGCCTGCAAAGGCTGAGCGTGCCTGCAAAGGCTGAGCGTGCCTGCAAAGGCTGAGTGTGCCTGCAAAGGCTGAGCGTGCCTGCAAAGGCTGAGCGTGCCTGCAAAGGCTGAGCGTGCCTGCAAAGGCTGAGCGTGCCTGCAAAGGCTGAGCGTGCCTGCAAAGGCTGAGCGTGCCTGCAAAGGCTGAGCGTGCCTGCAAAGGCTGAGCGTGCCTGCAAAGGCAGAGTGTGCCTGCAAAGGCTGAGTGTGCCTGCAAAGGCTGAGTGTGCCTGCAAAGGCTGAGTGTGCCTGCAAAGGCAGAGTGTGCCTGCAAAGGCTGAGTGTGCCTGCAAAGGCTGAGTGTGCCTGCAAAGGCTGAGCGTGCCTGCAAAGGCAGAGTGTGCCTGCAAAGGCTGAGCGTGCCTGCAAAGGCTGAGTGTGCCTGCAAAGGCAGAGTGTGCCTGCAAAGGCTGAGTGTGCCTGCAAAGGCTGAGCGTGCCTGCAAAGGCTGAGCGTGCCTGCAAAGGCTGAGCGTGCCTGCAAAGGCAGAGCGTGCCTGCAAAGGCAGAGCGTGCCTGCAAAGGCTGAGCGTGCCTGCAAAGGCTGAGCGTGCCTGCAAAGGCTGAGCGTGCCTGCAAAGGCTGAGCGTGCCTGCAAAGGCTGAGCGTGCCTGCAAAGGCTGAGCGTGCCTGCAAAGGCTGAGCGTGCCTGCAAAGGCTGAGCGTGCCTGCAAAGGCCGAGCGTGCCTGCAAAGGCCGAGCGTGCCTGCAAAGGCTGAGCGTGCCTGCAAAGGCTGAGCGTGCCTGCAAAGGCTGAGTGGCCTTGTATTAGACACGCCAACTCTCACTGGTTTGGCGTCAGCCTCACTGATATTTAGTATAAATTCACTAATTAAAAAACAAATCTGCACTTTTCCATAAATATTCCATTTTAAGCCCAGAATGCGCAAATCTCCGTGTCCATTTAGGGCGAGGCCTCATTTTTTTTAAACTATGTTTAAATGTATATTAACTATTCATGGTAAACCACACAAAGGGAGCCTGGGAGTTTCAGGGGTTGGAATGAGGGGTGTGGTGAGGAGAGACAGTAGTGTAATAGCTAATGTGACTAATACACAATCAGGCATTTCCCATCAGTTGCCTTTTTTTCAGTCAGGATACACCCATTCACATGCAGCTAAGCACAGTTTAGTTCATCTGGGCCTGTGTAAGAATGTTGGAGAACACTGTGTGCTATTCCAGTTATTGCCGTTAGAGGGCAGCACTGACATAATCACTCAGCATCTCACTCAGCATCTCGCTCATATCATCTCACTCACATCATCTCACTGTGTGCTGCAGGGAGTGAGACTGTGTGCTGCAGGGAGTGAGGCTGTGTGCTGCAGGGAGTGAGGCTGTGTGCTGCAGGGAGTGAGGCTGTGTGCTGCAGGGAGTGAGGCTGTGTGCTGCAGGGAGTGAGGCTGTGTGCTGCAGGGAGTGAGACTGTGTGCTGCAGGGAGTGAGGCTATGTGCTGCAGGGAGTGAGGCTGTGTGCTGCAGGGAGTGAGGCTGTGTGCTGCAGGTTGTGAGGCTGTGTGCTGCAGGGAGTGAGGCCGTATGCTGCTTTGAGTGAGTGAGGCTGTGTGCTGCATTGAGTGAGCGAGGCTGTGTGCTGCAGGTTGTGAGGCTGTGTGCTGCAGGGAGTGTGAGGCTGTGTGCTGCAGGGAGTGAAGCCGTATGCTGTTTTGAGTGAGTGAGGCTGTGGGCTGCATTGAGTGAGCGAGGCTGTGTGCTGCAGGGAGTGAGAGGCTGTGTGCTGCATTGAGTGAGTGAGGCTGTGTGCTGCAGGGAGTGAGGCTGTGTGCTGCAGGGAGTGAGGCTATGTGCTGCAGGGAGTGATGATATGTGCTGCAGGGAGTGAGGCTGTGTGCTGCAGGGAGTGATGATATGTGCTGCAGGGAGTGAGGCTGTGTGCTGCAGGGAGTGAGGCTGTGTGCTGCAGGGAGTGAGGCTGTGTGCTGCAGGTTGTGAGACTGTGTGCTGCAGGGAGTGTGAGGCTGTGTGCTGCAGGGAGTGAGGCCGTATGCTGCTTTGAGTGAGTGAGGCTGTGTGCTGCATTGAGTGAGCGAGGCTGTGTGCTGCAGGGAGTGAGAGGCTGTGTGCTGCATTGAGTGAGTGAGGCTGTGTGCTGCATTGAGTGTCTGGGACTGTGTGTTGCAGGGAGTGAGTGAGGCTGTGTGCTGCATTGAGTGAGTGAGGCGGTGTGCTGCATTGAGTGATTGAGGATGTGTGCTGCATTGAGTGAGTGAGGCTGTGTGCTGCATTGAGTGAGTGAGGCTGTGTGCTGCATTGAGTGAGTGAGGCTGTGTGCTGCATTGAGTGAGTGAGGCTGTGTGCTGCATTGAGTGAGTGAGGCTCTGTGCTGCATTGAGTGAGTGAGGCTGTGTGCTGCATTGAGTGAGTGAGGCTGTGTGCTGCATTGAGTGCTCTCGTCGCTCTCAGCTCACTGAGCAGATGTGTCATTAAAAGAAGATTAGGAGGGAAAACAGACTCTCCTGAGGCCACGTTGCAATGTACCATGAATAGACCGTGATGGAAGGGCACTCTAACCAGAGCTACAGTGCTAGTGATGCTGCCAGAATCTGTCTCAGCGCCTCCCCTGCTGAAATCCCTCTCCTGGCTTCCTATCAAATCCTGCATCTTCTCCTCCTCACTTTTAAATCTTTACCCTCCTCTGCCCATCCTTACATCTCAGCCCTAATTTCTCGCTATGCACCATCCCAACGCTTGCGTTCTTCTCAAGGATGTCTTCTCTCTACCCCCTTTGTATCTAAAGCCCTCTCCCGCCTTAAACCTTTCTCACTGACTGCCCCACACCTCTGGAATGCCCTTCCCCTCAGTACCCGACTAGCACCCTCTCTATCCACCTTTAAGACCCACCTTAAAACACACTTGCTTAAAGAAGCATATGAGTAGCTCCATGGCTGATAATTTACACCTCATAGATAAACCTTGGCGCCTTGCAGACACACTTACCAGAACACCCTCCTACTGTCTATGTATGTTCTTCCTAATAACCACTTAGATTGTAAGCTCTTCAGAGCAGGGACTCCTTTTCCTAAATGTTACTTTTATGTCTTAAGCACTTCTCCCCTTTATGTGTTATTTATATGATTGTCACGTGTATTACTGCTGTGAAGCGCGACGTACACTAATGGTGCTATATAAATAAAGACATACATACAGTATATGCTCGCACTCTTGTTAGCCTGTGTGAGAGCGGCCAGCGGTATGTGCGCAGAGCGCCTGCAGGTGTGAGCTATGGTCCTACGATGTAAGTTACCTGTGAGCTGCAGATGTCGTTCTCCTCACTCTCTGGAGATGTGAATCTGTGAGCAGCAGCTGGATACTCTCAGATCTGTCTTCTCATGGTGAGGATCAGGGTGTTTATAAGGTGGCAGGTGTGTCACAATGGAGGAAGAGGGAAGTGAAGATATTTTTAGAAAGGCGGCTATTTCCTTCTTAAGGAGTTTTTGGGAATATTTTAATTGTCGCAATGTGAGCTCCATCGTGTGACTATTCCAGTGATGTAATAAGGTCGTTTTAGTCACAGATAACAGGCTGCAGTGTGCAAAGTGCTCACGCAGGTGGAATAGTCACGGTACCATCTGTATCTGTATGTAACATCCCTATCCCACTCTCCCCCCTGGCAAAGGGGACAGGGTGTACAGAGAAATATGAGGTAGATAGATAGTCTCTGTGAATTGACAGGGTTTAGACCTGTTCAAAGTGGGTATTATATCAGCGGTTACCTTAACATCTCAGGGTTGATGGCGAGTTTGTGCCGCTTATAGTAAGGGAGTGGTGAACACAAGAGGGCGCCACAAACTTTATAAAGTATTTATTATAAAAGAAACATATGCAGCGTAGTCCAGGACAACCAGGACTGGTTTTCAGCATAACAAAATATCCACAGTTTCCTGTGTTGCGATCAAGTCCATCCTTGTTCCATACTTAAATCTTGGGGATGGAACCTAGCATAGATCCACCCAGGTCTCTTCTTAACCTGGGACTGGGAACAAGTCAACCCCCTCCAGGTCCCGACCTAACTCTGGGAATGGACTACTTGCTACAGCAATGCAGAATATCTATAGCACCTTTATGGGGCCTTGACACTAGGATACTGACCCTATACTGAAAATAATAAATGATGTTGCCCGCGGCTCCACCTGCTCCACGGGCTAGCACAGCCTGGAGACATCCCTGATAGTATCTGGAGTTGGGCTCTGAAGGTGTAAGGGTCGTTGGTGTTTACGGATCCCTGGAGGTCTTCCCTGTTGGTGTAGGAATCCTCTGGAGATCTGAGAATATAAAGGGTGGGTCCCCACCTTTATACCTAGGACGTGGCCAATATTCTTCCCCAGTATCTGGGCAGAATAATTGTTGCCACTTGTCATATTACTAGGCATGTAACCACCTGGCAATGTCTAGAGAAGCACAGGGCCTAACATGTGCCTGGAAGTTCAACATTTAGAGAAACATAACAGTAACTTACGCACGTCTAACCTTGTGAGAACTGTTAACCCTGGCATTGCCTGGAGCTACCAGGGCTGACATGCAGGGCAAGGGAATTGTTAGCAGGGTGCTACATATAGAATTCAATGTTATTACTCAGTACCCTCTTGTGTGTTATTGTGGGATATTGTGCAGCAGTGCTGTATGCAATGTAAACTCTGATATTCTGTATTATCTGGGGGAACAATGTCACACACTACATCTGTCTAGGATCACTATACAGCGTTACTTTACGCTTGACTACAAGGTACAGCTGAACCTCATTATAACGCGGT
Organism: Ascaphus truei; assembly: GCF_040206685.1. Lineage (NCBI taxonomy): Eukaryota > Metazoa > Chordata > Amphibia > Anura > Ascaphidae > Ascaphus > Ascaphus truei. The sequence continues at coordinate 122,000 of NW_027456743.1, read as the reverse complement.
GCTTGGGGTCCACATAATGCGACCGCGTTATAATGGGGATCGCGAAAAGAAAAAAATGGCTGCTGTGATCATGGTTCTGCGTCCACCGGAGGGCGAGCGCTGGGATAACTCTCCCACTGTCCATGAACCCGGCATGGCAGTGCCACCCCCACGCAGAACTTACCTGGCATCTGCAGCTGCCAGCTCTCTTGTCTCCCAGCTTCAGCATCATCTTCCGGCTGACAGATCAGCATGGGAGCAAGAGCTGTCCCTTAAAGAGTGTGTGTGTGTGTGTGTGACTGTGTGTCTGTGTGTCTGTGTGTGTGTGTGTGTGTGATTGTGTGTCTGTCTGTGTGGCTGTGACTGTGTGTCTGTGTGTGTGTGTGTCTGTGAGTGTGTGTACAAATAAATGCCCATAAACAACCCTACCTATATATTATACTTACAGTACACACATACGTATACATATATAATTCATTGCAGGTTGCTTTAGCAGCAAGGGCTTAACATGCATTTCAGGGCCCACTGTCGGGGAATAAAAACAAACTAAATAAAAAGTCACAGGAGTTCTCCCTCCTACCCCTGAAAAAGAGGCAGCGTAAATCAATACTGAGCATGGCTATTGATTGTGACGGTGAAGGGGTACTGTGAAAGGACGTCCTGTAGCCGAGGTCAGACAATAGTCCACACAAGTGTTTTCAGGCTTAGAGCAAACGTTGAATAGCTTTATTGCTCCACAGCATAATCAAACATGTGGGCACACTGTCCCTTAAAGGCATAAAAAAAACAATGCAACAAAATTAATCCTGCTCCTCATTGGGAGAGCTTACTAACACTACAAGCCTATCTATCAGGCTGGCTGGCTAATCCATAACCAAACCGTTAACATAAACAAACAGTCCGAAAAACAATATGAACAGTTCTTACTGTGGTTTAGAGAGGTACTTGTGTATCTATCTGCATAGCAGCTTGTTTGGGATCTTGTCTGAGAGAGCCACCTGACTACCAGCAAAGACTTCCTTATATCCCATCTTGCTGGTTGTCAGGTGTCTGCTTACTTCCTGATTGTTGAGCTTTTTCTCCTGAGTTAACCCTCTGTGTGCTGGATGAAGCACTCAGATGTATGTCTCCCAGGCATAACTGTTAGTGGCTGACTTCACCCTGTCACATACCTCCCTGTATAATACCACCCTGTCACATACAAGCCCGACCCTCCACTTCTTTTGACAAAAACATTGGCATTTCCATTGTCCTTCCCAGGCCTATGCTGCATATCAAAAGAGAAGGGCTGGAGGGCCATATACCACCTGGTCAACCTAGAGTTTGTGTCCTTTATGGTGTTTAACCATTTCAAGGGCGCATGGTCCGTGACCAGGGTGAAGTATACCCCAGCGACATAATGTCTCAAGGCCTCAATTGCCCATTTTACAGCGAGGCACTCCTTCTCAATAACGGAATACCTCACTTCCCTTGGTAACAGCTTCCGACTGATGAACAATATGGTCTGTTCAACACCATCAAATTGTTGGGACAGAACTGCTCCCAGTCCTACCTCAGAGGCATCTGTCTGAATCATGGAGGGCTCTTTAAAATCTGGGCTCCGAAGAGCGGGACCCTCTGACATGCACTTCTTTAAGATGTCAAAGGGGTTTTGGCACTCCCAAGACCATTTAACTTGGGTCGGGGTACTCTTTTTTGTCAGATCTGTTAGGGGTGCAGTAATTTCTGAAAAATTTGGTATAAACCACCTGTAATACCCTGCCAACCCCAAAAGGGAGCGGACCTGTGTCTTTGTCTATGGGGTGCGGACTTCCTTTATGTGGCCACCTTGCTAGCTAGTGGCCTTACTATCCCTCCCCCAATGGCATAACCCAAGTATTTTGTAGTGGATTTACCCAGGGCACATTTTTTGGGATTGGCAGTGAGCCCTGCTTCTCTTAAGGATGTTAGGACTGCCCTTAACCTTTTTATATGGGACTGCCAGTGCCTACTATAGATGACAATGTCATCCAAGTAGGCAGCGGCATATGCCCTATGGGGTCGTAGCACCTTGTCCATTAATCTTTGGAACGTGGCTGGAGCCCCATGTAACCCAAATGGCATAGCGATGAATTGGTATAAACCGAGAGGGGTGGCGAAGGCAGTTTTGCATTTGGATTCTTCCGCTAAAGGTATCTGCCAATATCCTTTCGTAAGATCTAGGGTGGAGATATACTCTGCTTTGCCAAGAGAGTCAAGCAATTCATCCACCCTAGGCATTGGGTATGTATCGAATCTGGATACAGCATTGACTTTTCAAAGATCCACGCAAAATCTCACCTTCCCATCTGGTTTAGGGACCAACACTATAGGGCTATACCATTCGCTGTGGGACTCCTCGATCATGCCCAATTCCAACATGTCTATTACAGAGGCGGCACACTTTATTTGACTGCGGCTCGTTCCGCAAGCCAGGAGATGTCCCGGCTTGCGAGCCGCAGCCCCTCGGCGTGCCGCGCATCACCGATGCGCGGTCACGCGTCATCGGGTGCCTGCGCCCCCTGCACGCGTGCACAGGGCTCCCCGAGGGAGCCCTGGTGTCCCGCGATTTTGGGGACGGCGGTGGGGAGTTCCGGGGGACCCAGCTGACCTGGAGAGGGGAAGGGGAAGCCCCGATCGGAGGACCACTCCTCCGAGGCTTCGGCGCATGCCCGGGACATCCCGGCGCGCGCCCGGTTACTGTCGCGGCCGAGACCGGGCAAATGCTCGAATAAACTCGGCCGCGACAGTATCTCCCTCTCAACAAGGTCTTTTCAGCCCTCTGGCAATTTATAAGGACGGGATCGTACCCTTACGCCTGGTTTTGTCTCGATCCTATGGGAGACTAAATCAGTCTGCCCTGGCAGCTCAGAAAAAACATCTGGAAACTTGTCACATAATTCCAATAGGTCTGACCTTTGTTCCGTTGTTAACTTCTTTCCCATGGGAACCGGCTGGTCATTGTACGTACTCCCCTTTGGAGGCTGTGGATCCAAATCCGTCTCTCCTTCCCGAGGGTGGATGAACAGAGATCTCATCGTTTTCCAGGGTTTCAGGAGGTTTACATGGTAGATTTGTTTACCCTTCCTGGACCCTGGTTGAGAGATATCATAGTTCACCTCCCCGGTGCGGCAGAGAACTTGGAAAGGACCCTGCCACTTCGCAAGGAGTTTACTATCTGAAGTCGGTAAGAGGGACCCCCAGCCGGGGGAAAGACGCCATGCACTGCTATCGTGGAACTGCCGAAAAATAAGCTGATGCTGCTGGGCCAGTAGTAGTCGGTTGTAGCAGCATCACTTGGTCCCAAGGTTGGAAGACCCTTAAGCGGGCATTTTGGTTATACTGTCTCTCTTGACGTTCTTGAGCAGATTTAAGATTTTCCTTAGCAAACCGACCTACTATGTCCAGGCGGTTTCTACGGTCTATGACATACTGAAGGGTATTCTTGGAGGGGAAGGGCTCCTCCTCCCAGGATTCCTTCAGTAGGTCGAGAATACCCCAAGGTTGGCGTCCATAAAGGAGCTCAAACAGGGAGAAGCCTGTGGATGATTGGGGAACTTCTCGTACCGCAAACAATAGGAAAGGGAGAAGTTCATCCCAAGCTCGCTTTTCAGTGTCCACAAACTTCTAAAGCATGGTTTTTAAAGTACGGTTAAGCCTCTCTACCAATCCATCAGTCTGAGGATGGTAGACTGAGGTCCGGATGGATTTAACCTCCAATAACTTCAGGGCATCCTGCATTAACTTTGCCATGAAATTTCTTCCCTGGTCAGAAGAGAACAGTTCTAACAGCCTGTGAGCAACCTGTTTAGCAGTAGCTGATCTCAGAGGGAAGGCCTCAGGATTTCTGGTGGCATAATCTACGACAACTAGTATGAATTTATGTCCCTTCGCAGAGGGTTCTAAAGGTCCTACCAGATCTACAGTACACCAATCCTCTCAAATGGGACTGATACCAAGGGCAGAGGAATCAAAGAAGCCGGCTTCTGTCCCTTTTGGCTAGTTAACTGGTATTCTGGACATGTCTCACATAGTTTCATGATGTCACTATGTATGCCTGGCAAGTAAAACCAGGACGAGACGCGTCCCGTGGTCTTATCTCTGCCCAAATGACCACCCCATGGGAGAGTATGGGCTAGGGTGAACACTGTTTTAATCAAACCTTTGGGGACTAATATTTGTCGAATGACCTTGTCACGGTGGACCAGAACTTATCAACACTTTTTATATTTTTGGGATTCTTGATTGAACACGACAAGGAGGCAAAATAAATTGTCAAATGAATTGTCATTTATTTCCTTGATAGATAAAAACACGACAACCTCAGAATACACTTAAAACAACACTTAATGGGATGGGGAAACAAAATAAATTGTCCTTTGCACGAAAGCTGCAGAAATAAAGGCTCTGATTTAAAGTTCTTTTGGCTAGGTCGCAAGTTGCCAACCTAATAACTCGGCCAAATGAAGAAAGTTCGTTGTAGTTCGTTAGAATTCGTTCAGGAGTCTCCAGGGCTAACGAATTCCTGAAGTAGCGGTAAATCCTTAGTTACGATGTTGTTAACCCCTTGCGTCCTGGAACCGTTACCGCTGTACTTAAACAGAATCCTGTGCAAAGCTTGGATATGTCATGAATCACACTGGGGATGGCATGGTTATAGAGTTTATAGTCCTATCCCTAACATGCGAGCCCAATCCCCTCCGTGGGAACATTTAACCCACCAATCCCTGTTCTTCCCATGCTAGCAACTACTGCTAAAAGTGGCTTCTTGGTTTGTACAGAGCATGTGCAACAGAAATGTCATTTTCCCCCACCTGGCCACTTGCTTCTTAGTATATGCCATCCTGTTTTCTTCCTGAATGCTGTTCAGTCTAGCTGAGCCGAAGGGACCTTTTTGATCTAAGGATAATGGGGCTTCCGTTAGCACGGGAGGGCTAACAAGTTATTTGGTCTTTCCTGCTAACAAGAGGTTAACACCTTCGAATCCTGATAAGCATTTCAAAGCCCAGGATTACACACCCCCAAGTCTAATGTTAATTTCCTTAATCTTAACATATATGCATGTTAATAAATTCATTGCTGGGCACAGGAAAAGCTTCCTGCCGGTACCTTTTAAAACATAACTAAAATACAGTTTATCTATATATATACTTTCTGCATGTGTGGTGGACACCAAACAATATGTATGGGCTTAATACATCCTTAGCTAGCTGCACTCCAAAAATTAGAGTGCTAGCTTGCTCCTTGTGAAAAAAAGAAGACTTAAAACATATACTGAGCGCTCAACCTATTTGCATAACCGTGATATAAAACAAACATAAATGCTTATCAGTGTAGTGATAACAAATATTGTGAAATTGCTTAACCCTAATTGTTCAAGGATAAACAAAGAAACCCAACAGTCACTATGAGTGAATGAGGGGGGGGGGGGGGGGCTTCCTAGGAATATACAACAAGCCTATCCAAGAGGCTGTAGATAATAACAAAACAAAGAGAAAAAAAGTCCTTGGCGCACTACCAGGTGTAATAAACCTGATGGGTATGTTCCCTGTTCTCTGAATAAAGGAACAGTTCGTAGATCTCACAGATGATCTTTCAGAAATTCTTTGCTGGTAAATGTATATCTGAAATCAGACAAGACAAAGAAACCATTGCGCAGTCCTCTCTGGTAATGGAGATCGCACCCACACAGCTGCTAACTACTTACATAAAGGTTGATTGCAAGAGGCATTGAAAGGTATCTTTGACTGGTGCTCTGGTGTATGTGACTGGAAAGCGGTGGGTCTTCAGGTGGTGATAGTTGCCCTGGATCAATCACAGTCACAGGATGCATATAAAATAATAAAAATGCCAATGGTGTAGCACCGTAACAAAATTTAATAAAACAATTAAGATCAACAGCAAATGCACTCACATGCTATACGACCTTGCAAACGAATTACAACGTGCCGTTCACAGGCTTGAGGAGCTAGTTACGCGGTGTGTATGGAGGCTGGGTCTCGCGTCTATCTCCTACTCGCGGCCGCGACTCGGAATGCGAGGTCCACCTCAGATGACGTCACTCATACACCGCCGCTTCTCTCCTCGGTCGGCTCATGCACGCAGTACTACGTGCAATCTAAGCTCCACCCTACGCGCGTTTCGTGACTGCTAACGTCACTTCCTCAGGGGTAATGAAGAAATAGTGAATGTATGCGCTATTTAAGCACATAGAGAACCAGTCCCAGGGCCCTCATTGGATGGTTGAAAAGGGACCAGCTGACTAATAGTAACAATAATGGTGGAGGTTACGACACAGGGCTATGCAAGAACGAAAACACCCACCACATAATAACAATCGTACAAATTATACAATATCAATAAAATACAAGGTATAAAATACACAAAAATAAAAATAAAATGTATGCATATCAGCACTGATAACTTATGTAACTGGAAACTAGTAATCAAATCCAACTTGGACTGACTAAAAGAGACTGATATTGGTGGAAAAGGGAGAACAGAGGATGCAGAGGAGGATTTTATTCTAGAGGGGCAAGGAACCCTAATGCCATGAAATATATGTCAGGCTATTATGGTGTAGGGGCAAACACATCAGTGTGATGCACATACTTTTAACCCCTTCCGTCCCAATGCAATTTAGGGTTAATCACTGCAAAACAGGGAAAATACGGTGTTGTAGGGGAAAATATGACATTTGTGGTGTACATAGAATTAACCCCTTCTATCCCAACACGATTTAGGGTTAATCAGCTCGGCATACTGCCTTTATTATTGGCCTGATTAACCCCCTGATCGTCACACCTCCCCCACTCAAAGGACAGGCTCTGCCCCGGCCACCTCGTTCGGTGGTTGGGCTGGCCTGGCACTTCTTGAGTGCATTAGTCCACAAAGATTGTCCTGGCGGGAAAGTCTCTCCGCATTGCCATGTCCACGGCCCTCCTCCCCCACTTGGCTGAGTCCAGCACTGATACCATAGCCCGAGGCATCTCCCTGCAATCATTGGTGTAGTTAAGGACAGGGCAGGAGTCAGGGTTAATGCCTGCAAAGCAACGCTGCAAGCAGGAGACCAGACAGCCAGTACTGAGAATCACTCCTGGCTCACATAAGTCTGGGGTTCCGTCTCAGTCCTGAGCTGGGGAATAAACTTCCTACAGTAGCCAACAGTGCGTAGAACGGTCAGCTGCCTGCCACTCACCCTGCGCCCTAGATGCAACACCTTTGCCATCTCTGCTGAACACTGGGTGGGCTTAACAGCAAGCCCTGTCTTCCCAATTCTTGCTAGCACTGCTGCTACCTGTACTGGATGCAAATCCCCTCTCTGTCCACAGACCACTATTCTAGCCCTGTATGCCCTCCCATAACTCTGCACGCCCTCCAGTGCCCTACTGACCAGGCATTGGAGGGAAGCATGGGCATTCCTCATCCTGAGTGGCACCCTCACAAACTCTCAGAGGCCACTCGGAATGCTGAAGGCTGACTCCCTCCTAGCCTCCCTCTCTCCACTACTTTTCCCCTCTGCTGATACACCATAGGCATCCTTATGCAGAGGGTGCAGATCACCTGGAAGCACAGGATGATCTGTACTATGTGTCTTGCCCGGCTTGTCCGAGGACAGACCCCTATGCTGTTCCACCCTAGCCCTGGCTTCTGCTACTGGCCTCCTGCCCCCTGCCTACCTCCCCGGGACCCTAGCTCAACTAGAATCCCACTAGAAAACCCTATCCTACCTAAGAGGCCTGGCACTGCCTGAGCTACTTCCTGAAACAGTCTCCCCATTCCTGGTAACAGGTTCAGGAGCATCTGCACACACTCACCCGCTTTACCCTTTGGCTGGCAGGCATCACCGGGGTGGCAGCACTCTGCCCCTGCCCCTGATGCCTCCGGCCAGGAGTAAGGCTGCAACAGCTGGGTTCTCGTCTGAGTGACCCCCTGATGCCCTGCTAGAGGGATGGAGTGACCTGCCTGCAATCCCTGCTGCCTGCCCTCCCTGGGTCCCACTAACAGTCTCCTACCTGTCCAGACTACATCAAACCTGTTTTTCCCGGCACACTACCCCAGAGCCCGTGGTGCCACAGTACAGCCTGACCCCCCACTTTCCCGAGACTCAGATGCCCGCAGTCTCATGCTTTCTAAGCTGGGGTCAGCTTTCACCGCATCCCTATCTGCTGTCCCTAACACTAACCACCCACCCTTAGTCTCTAAGTCAGGGGAAACAGGGACCGGTAAAGGAAACAGTAAGTCAGTCACTAGTCTGGCTTACCTGTCTGGTCTCCGTAGAGACCGCTGGAATACGTTGGTCCCAAATGCAGGGGCACAAGGGTTAATTCTGTGGTGATCCCTGATGACTGGCTCATAGGAATCACTGCAACAGGAGCCAGCTCTGCTGTAAACACACGGGTTACATGCCCCAGGTCATTGCCAAGCAAAACTGCGGCATCCAACCCAGGCAATACCCCCCCCTTCCCTCATGCCAAGACCGGCACCCCAAACCAAAAAGACCCGGACAACCTGGAGGGACCGCGGTCCTCCATCTGGCATGGTCACTTGCATCCCGGTGCCAGGGAGCAGATCCTCTGGCCGCACCATATCAGGGCGGACCAGGGTAACGGTGGCACCAGAGTCCAGCAAGCCGTCCGCCTGCTGGTCCCTGGTGGTCATCCTCCGCAGATGCTTCTGCCAGACATCAATGGACTGCATCCTTACTGACGCAACCTGATGTCCCCCAATCTCCGCTGCTGGTTCCTGGGGGTCAAGCGCAGATCTCTCTGTGGACGTCCCTCTGTGGGTTGGTTCCACGGCTGTGCTTGGCTCCTCTGTGTGTTCCAGAAGTTTTTAGTGAAAACCAGGTCTAAGTAGTGGCCATCCTTGTGGGTGCTGGCTGCAGTCCACTGTTGAAGGCCAAAAGAAGAGGTTAGAGAAAGAAAGCGGGAAGCCCAAGGGAGAGAGGGGTCATCAATGTGGCCATTATAAAATAAATCATGAATCACACTGGGACTGGGGCTGCAGGCATTTTTATAGGGTTAAGAGTCCTATAATTAACATCTGCACCCAATCCCTTCCGTGGGAACACTTTTTCCCCCTATCCCAGACTTGCCAGTAGTTCATAGCATGGGCAGAAGTGGCTTCCTAGTTTGCACGGAGCATGTGCTAACCTCACACCTGAGCCCCTTAGCATATCAGGTCCACCCCCTTTACCTGGCGACAGCAAGTCTGGGATCTAGCCACAAGGTGTGAACAGCCCATATGTTGGACCAGTTCCTGGTACTTCACAATTTCCTGGCTGTCTTAACACCTCGGCTCTCTGAGGCTTTTCAACTTTGGAGTTCTCATAGACATTGCGGCATTCACTTCGCAGGGGGCCCTTTGAAGTGCGGAGATGAAAGACCCTCAGCTCATTTACTCTTAACATATATGCATGTTATTCATTGCTGGGCACAGGAAAAGCTTCCTGCCAGTACCTTTTAAAATATAACACACACACACACACACACACACATATACACACTTTCTGTATGTGTGGGGGACACCAGACAATATGTATGGGCTTAGTACATCCTTAGCTAGCTGCACTCCGGAAATTAGAGTGCTAGCTCCCTCCTTGTGTCTGAAATACAATTGGCCCAATTCGCACACATTGCTATTACTGCAGCTATGGACTGAGCTGCAAAATGGGGACAAGAAAGAGGGTGTAGGGGAAAACATATCAGTGTGATGCACATACATTTAACCCCATTCACTCCCAATGCGATTTAGGGTTAATCACCCGGGTATAATGCCTTTATTAATGGCCTGATTAACCCTTTCATCGCCACAAGGGGTAATTCAAGTATCCCCCATCTGTCTGGGAAAATGGGACAGATGTCCGGCCAGCTCAGACAAAATGTCGCCAGGTAAGGGGGCCGGGTCTGGTATACTAAGCGGCAAAGGTGCTGTGCGGATTCGCCGTTCTGGTGCTTCTGCCCCCTTAACCCTCACTCGCTCATCTGATCCCCATGGCAATCAAGAGTGGCAACCTAGCAGTTGTACTTACACGCGGCGCGCGGGTACTGCACTGGTCCAGTCGGCCTCTTCTGTCTCTGGGCACAGGGCGCATTTCTGCTCCTTCGGCGCGCCGCGCGGTCTCCCCATCGGTCTGCGGACTCCGCCCCTCGGTCCCGTCTCCGTCCTGATGTCAGGACTATACGGCGCAGCTGTGTTCCACGCTCTACCTCCGTTCCCGTGTGCCCCGCCTGCGGTTCTCCGCCCCCGTACTGGCAAGAGTGACGTGGCGCATGATGACGGCGCGTAACCGGGTCGCCTACGTGATGCACTGGTTGCACGCGGCGCGCGTGCACACTGATGCGGTCGCAATTGGCTGTGCTATAGGACGCACCTGCATGATCCAGCAGCCTATCCGGAACCGCAGCCCCACTTCCTGGTTGCCTCCCATTGGTGGGAGGTTGTTAAATATACTCTCCACACTCCCTTTCCTTGCCGAGTATAACTCCAGTTTGTGTGACGCTGATACTCACTACTCTGTGCCTGTCTGACTGACCCTGCCTGGAACTCACCTTGTTATACTCTCCTGCGCTGACCCTGGATTTGGAACATGACGACACTGCTCTCTCCTGCGCTGACCCTGGCTTTGGATACGACGACGCTGCTCTCTCCTGCGCTGACCCTGGCTTTGGATACGACGACGCTGCTCTCTCCTGCGCTGACCGTGGTATTGGATACAATGACGCTGCTCTCTCCTGCGCTGACCCTAGCTTTGAATACGATGACGCTGCTCTCTCCTGCGCGGACCCTGGCTTTGGATACGATGACGCTGCTCTCTCCTGCTCTGACCCTGGCTTTGGATACGATGACGCTGCTCTCTCCTGCACTGACCCTGACTTTGGATACGATGACGCTGCTCTCTCCTGCACTGACCCTGGCTTTGGATACGATGACGCTGCTCTCTCCTGCACTGACCCTGGCTTTGGATACGATGACGCTGCTCTCTCCTGCACTGACCCTGGCTTTGGATACAACGACGCTGCTCTCTCCTGCACTGACCCTGGCTTTGGATACGATGACGCTGCTCTCTCCTGCGCTGACCCTGGCTTTGGATACGATGACGCTGCTCTCTCCTGCACTGACCCTGGCTTTGGATACGATGACGCTGCTCTCTCCTGCACTGACCCTGGCTTTGGATACGATGACGCTGCTCTCTCCTGCGCTGACCCTGGCTTTGGATACGATGACGCTGCTCTCTCCTGCACTGACCCTGGCTTTGGATACGACGACACTGCTCTCTCCTGCACTGACCCTGGCTTTGGATACGATGATCCTGCTCTCTCCTGCACTGACCCTGGCTTTGGATACGACGACACTGCTCTCTCCTGCACTGACCCTGGCTTTGGATACGACGCTGCTCTCTCCTGCGCTGACCGTGGCATTGGATACGATGACGTTGCTCTCTCCTGCGCTGACCCTAGCTGTGGATACGATGACGCTGCTCTCTCCTGCACTGACCCTGGCTTTGGATACGATGACGCTGCTCTCTCCTGCACTGACCCTGGCTTTGGATACGATGACGCTGCTCTCTCCTGCGCTGACCCTGGCTTTGGATACGACGCTGCTCTCTCCTGCACTGACCCTGGCTTTGGATACGACGCTGCTCTCTACTGCACTCACCCTGGCTTTGGATACGACGACACTGCTCTCTCCTGCACTGACCCTGGCTTTGGATACGACGACGCTGCTCTCTCCTGCGCTGACCCTGGCTTTGGATACGGTGACGCTGCTCTCTCCTGCACTGACCCTGGCTTTGGAACACGATGACGCTGCTCTCTCCTGCACTGACCCTGGCATTGGATCACGGCGACGCTGCTCTCTCCTGCACTGACTCTGGCTGTGGATACGACGACGCTGCTCTCTCCTGCGCTGACCCTGGCTTTGGATACGGTGACGCTGCTCTCTCCTGCACTGACCCTGGCTTTGGAACACGATGACGCTGCTCTCTCCTGCACTGACCCTGGCTTTGGATCACGGCGACGCTGCTCTCTCCTGCACTGACTCTGGCTTTGGATACGACGACGCTGCTCTCTCCTGCACTGACTCTGGCTTTGGATACGACGACGCTGCTCTCTCCTGCACTGACCCTTGATTTGGATACGATGACGCTGCTCTCTCCTGCACTGACCCTGGCTTTGGATTACGATGACGCTGCTCTCTCCTGCGCTGACCCTGGCTTTGGATTACGATGACGCTGCTCTCTCCTGCGCTGACCCTGGCTTTGGATACGATGACCCTGCTCTCTCCTGCGCTGACCCTGGCTTTGGATACGACGCTGCTCTCTCCTGCACTGACCCTGGCTTTGGATACGATGACGCGGCTCTCTCCTGCAATGACCCTGGCTTTGGATACGATGACGCTGCTCTCTCCTGCGCTGACCCTGGCTTTGGATACGACGACGCTGCTCTCTCCTGCACTGACCCTGGATTTGGATACGATGACGCTGCTCTCTCCTGCGCTGACCCTGGCTTTGGATAAGATGACGCTGCTCTCTCCTGCACTGACCCTGGCTTTGGATACGATGACGCTGCTCTCTCCTGCGCTGACCCTGGCTGTGGATACGATGACGCTGCTCTCTCCTGCACTGACCCTGGCTTTGGATACGATGACGCTGCTCTCTCCTGCACTGACCCTGGCTTTGGATACGATGACGCTGCTCTCTCCTGCGCTGACCCTGGCTTTGGATACGACGCTGCTCTCTCCTGCACTGACCCTGGCTTTGGATACGACGCTGCTCTCTACTGCACTCACCCTGGCTTTGGATACGACGACACTGCTCTCTCCTGCACTGACCCTGGCTTTGGATACGACGACGCTGCTCTCTCCTGCGCTGACCCTGGCTTTGGATACGGTGACGCTGCTCTCTCCTGCACTGACCCTGGCTTTGGAACACGATGACGCTGCTCTCTCCTGCACTGACCCTGGCATTGGATCACGGCGACGCTGCTCTCTCCTGCACTGACTCTGGCTTTGGATACGACGACGCTGCTCTCTCCTGCACTGACCCTTGATTTGGATACGATGACGCTGCTCTCTCCTGCACTGACCCTGGCTTTGGATTACGATGACGCTGCTCTCTCCTGCGCTGACCCTGGATTTGGATTACGATGACGCTGCTCTCTCCTGCGCTGACCCTGGCTTTGGATACGATGACCCTGCTCTCTCCTGCGCTGACCCTGGCTTTGGATACGACGCTGCTCTCTCCTGCACTGACCCTGGCTTTGGATACGATGACGCGGCTCTCTCCTGCAATGACCCTGGCTTTGGATACGATGACGCTGCTCTCTCCTGCGCTGACCCTGGCTTTGGATACGACGACGCTGCTCTCTCCTGCACTGACCCTGGCTTTGGATACGATGACGCTGCTCTCTCCTGCACTGACCCTGGCTTTGGATACGACGACGCTGCTCTCTCCTGCACTGACCCTGGATTTGGATACGATGACGCTGCTCTCTCCTGCACTGACCCTGGCTTTGGATACGACGACGCTGCTCTCTCCTGCACTGACCCTGGATTTGGATACGATGACGCTGCTCTCTCCTGCACTGACCCTGGCTTTGGATATGATGATGCTGCTCTCGCCTGCGCTGACCCAGGCTTTGGATACGATGACCCTGCTCTCTCCTGCGCTGACCCTGGCTTTGGATATGACGCTGCTCTCTCCTGCACTGACCCTGGCTTTGGATACGATGACGCTGCTCTCTCCTGCACTGACCCTGGCATTGGATACGATGACGCTGCTCTCTCCTGCACTGACCCTGGCTTTGGATACAATGACGCTGCTCTCTCCTGCACTGACCCTGGCTTTGGATACGACGACGCTGCTCTTTCCTGCACTGACCCTGGCTTTGGATACGATGACGCTGCTCTCTCCTGCACTGACCCTGGCTTTGGATACAATGACGCTGCTCTCTCCCGCACTGACCCTGGCTTTGGATACGACGACGCTGCTCTCTCCTGCACTGACCCTGGCTTTGGATACAACGACGCTGCTCTCTCCTGTACTGACCCCGGCTTTGGAATATGATGACGCTGCTCTCTCCTGCACTGACCCTGGCTTTGGATACGATGACGCTGCTCTCTCCTGCACTGACCCTGGCTTTGGACACGACGACGCTGCTCTCTCCTGCACTGACCCTCGCTTTGGATACGATGACGCTGCTCTCTTCTGCACTGACCCTTGCTTTGGATACGATGACGCTGCTCTCTCCTGCACTAACCCTGGCTTTGGAACATGATGACGCTGCTCTCTCCCGCACTGACCCTTGCTTTGGATACGATGATCCTGCTCTCTCCTGCACTGACCCTGGCTTTGGATACGATGACGCTGCTCTCTCCTGCACTGACCCTCGCTTTGGATACGATGACGCTGCTCTCTTCTGCACTGACCCTTGCTTTGGATACGATGACGCTGCTCTCTCCTGCACTAACCCTGGCTTTGGAACATGATGACGCTGCTCTCTCCTGCACTGACCCTGGCTTTGGATACGATGACGCTGCTCTCTCCCGCACTGACCCTTGCTTTGGATACGATGATCCTGCTCTCTCCTGCACTGACCCTGGCTTTGGATACGATGACGCTGCTCTCTCCTGCGCTGACCCTGGCTTTGGATAAGATGACGCTGCTCTCTCCTGCACTGACCCTGGCTTTGGATACGATGACGCTGCTCTCTCCTGCACTAACCCTGGCTTTGGATACGATGACGACGCTCTCTCCTGCACTAACCCTGGCTTTGGATACGATGATGCTGCTCTCTCCTGCACTGACCCTGGCTTTGGAACATGACGACGCTGCTCTCTCCCGCACTGACCCTGGCTTTGGATACGATGACCCTGCTCTCTCATGCACTGACCCTGGCTTTGGATACGATGACGCTGCTCTCTCCTGCGCTGACCCTGGCTTTGGATACGATGACGCTGCTCTCTCCTGCACTGACCCTGGCTTTGGATACGATGACGCTGCTCTCTCCTGCACTGACCCTGGCTTTGGATACGACGCTGCTCTCTCCTGCACTGACCCTGGCTTTTGATATGATGATGCTGCTCTCTCCTGCACTGACCCTGGCTTTGGAATATGACGACGCTGCTCTCTCCTGCACTGACCCTGGCTTTGGATACGATGACGCTGCTCTCTCCTGCACTGACCCTGGCTTTGGATACGATGACGCTGCACTCTCCTGCACTGACCCTGGCTTTGGATACGATGACCCTGCTCTCTCATGCACTGACCCTGGCTTTGGATACGATGACCCTGCTCTCTCCTGCACTGACCCTGGCTTTGGATACGATGACGCTGCTCTCTCCTGCACTGACCCTGGCTTTGGATACGATGACGCTGCTCTCTACTGCACTGACCCTGGCTTTGGATACGATGACGCTGCTCTCTCCTGCGCTGACCCTGGCTTTGGATACGATGACGCTGCTCTCTCCTGCACTGACCCTGGCTTTGGATAAGATGACGCTGCTCTCTCCTGTGCTGACCCTGGCTTTGGATACGATGACGCTGCTCTCTCCTGCACTGACCCTGGCTTTGGATACGATGACGCTGCTCTCTCCTGCACTGACCCTGGCTTTGGATACGATGACGCTGCTCTCTCCTGCGCTGACCCTGGCTTTGGAACATGACGACGCTGCTCTCTCCTGCACCGACCCTGGCTTTGGATACGATGATCCTTCTCTCTCCTGCACTGACCCTGGCTTTGGATACAATGATCCTGCTCTCTCCTGCGCTGACCCTGGCTTTGGATACGATGATCCTTCTCTCTCCTGCACTGACCCTGGCTTTGGATACGATGACACTGCTCTCAGCTGCACTGTCCCTGTCTTTGGATAAGACGAGCCTGCTCTCTCCTGCACTGACCCTGGCTTTGAATACGATGACGCTGCTCTCTCCTGCACTGACCCTGGCTTTGGATACGATGACGCTGCTCTCTCCTGCACTGACCCTGGCTTTGGATACGATGATACTGCTCTCTCCTGCACTGACCCTGGCTTTGGATACGATGACACTGCTCTCTCCTGCACTGACCCTGGCATTGGAACACGACTACGCTGCTCTCTCCTGCACTGACCCTGGCATTGGAATATGACGACGCTGCTCTCTCCTGCACTGACCCTGGCTTTGGATACGATGACGCTGCTCTCTCCTGCACTGACCCTGGCTTTGGATATGATGACGCTGCTCTCTCCTGCGCTGACCCTGGCTTTGGATACGATGACGCTGCTCTCTCCTGCACTGACCCTGGCTTTGGATACGATGATACTGCTCTCTCCTGCACTGACCCTGGCTTTGGATACGATGACACTGCTCTCTCCTGCACTGACCCTGGCATTGGAACACGACTACGCTGCTCTCTCCTGCACTGACCCTGGCATTGGAATATGACGACGCTGCTCTCTCCTGCACTGACCCTGGCTTTGGATACGATGACGCTGCTCTCTCCCGCACTAACCCTGGCTTTGGATACGATGACGCTGCTCTCTCCTGCGCTGACCCTGGCTTTGGATACGATGACGCTGCTCTCTCCTGCATGGACCCTGGCTTTGGACGATGATGCTGCTCTCTCCTGCACTGACCCTGGCTTTGGACGATGACGCTGCTCTCTCCTGCACTGACCCTGGCTTTGGATACGATGACGCTGCTCTCTCCTGCACTGACCCTGGCTTTGGATATGATGACGCTGCTCTCTCCTGCGCTGACCCTGGCTTTGGATACGATGACGCTGCTCTCTCCTGCACTGACCCTGGCTTTGGATACGATGACGCTGCTCTCTCCTGCACTGACCCAGGCTTTGGATACGACGACACTGCTCTCTCCTGCACTGACCCTGTCTTTGGCTCTACGACTATTCTACTCTCTCCAATCCTGACTCCGGCTACGTACCCCAACGATCTGCTACTCTATGCTCCTAGACACGGCAAGTACCTCATTTACGCTGTCTTCTATTACCCTGGACCGGCCTGCAAGACTATCCTACACT
The DNA here is from genome assembly GCF_040206685.1 of Ascaphus truei. Lineage (NCBI taxonomy): Eukaryota > Metazoa > Chordata > Amphibia > Anura > Ascaphidae > Ascaphus > Ascaphus truei. The sequence continues at coordinate 104,982 of NW_027456743.1, read as the reverse complement.
CTAGACGCACCCTCGCCATTGTGGTCGGAGTTCTGTACCAATCCCGACCTCAGCCCCGCGGTCGCGCCTTGTTTGTGGTGAGTTACGCGTTACAGGTGCGAGTTTCGCACATGCCCTTAGCAAACTAAGAAGCCCTATGCCAGGTTTAGCAAAGTATTGGCAATTCCGAGATAGGTGGGGAATACTATTCCCATGGAGTAGATTGGCTGCACGGGTTACACTGGCGACACACTTTATTCGAGCTCGGCTAGTCCCACGAATTCGGGTATACCCGGGTGTATTGAGGTTTGTGACTGTTTTCTGCCCGAGTGCATTGAGGTATTTTCCAGGCAGGGATTGAAGCATTTTATTCCCGCTGGCTGCAATACTGCACAGTGTATATATATATATATACTGCATTACAATTCATGAATTTATGCCATCTGGTAGACACGCGAAGCATTGCAGCCTATTAAATCCTAATCATTATCATTTAACAGATCAGCCGCCCGTCAGCCAGGCATGAACCCAGGCTGGGAAGGCAAACGCAACGGGGCTTGTCAGAGGTGAGGAGCGGCGCATTCCAGGTATCTGCCAGGTACATACTGGGTATTTGCTCGAATAAAGTGTGTCGGTGCAGTAAGTATAGGACTGTTTAGTGCATAAGAAACCCTGCCCCCTGTGAATATGAGCCTTCCTTTTTAGGTTCAGTTTTCTCTACCTTAACCAAAATATCGAAAGGTCTCCTAATAGTAGCAGGTGAATTCAATACGGTATTGTATCCCAAACTCGATAGACCCGGCCCCCTTCCATTACATAGTAAAGATAACCCAACCTCTCTAAGAGTGGGGTTACAAAATAACCGTCTGGTGGAAATTTGGAGGGAACTCCAGCCCTTTGAGAGGGACTATATCTTTTTCTCAAACCCCCACTCCACCTATAGCAGAAGCGACTACTTCTTTGTATCCAGCAGACAGGTCCCGTTGATCTCCTATGCTGGGATCCATGATATTTCATGGTCAGATCATGCACCTATAGAGCTACGGTGCACCCAGTTAAGACTGGACAGGCCTGGAGCAAATTAGAAACTTAATGAATCCCTATTGAAAATCCCAGAAATTGCCCAGTTAGTAAACAATGAAATAGATCAATTTTTTAAGATCAACAAGGGTACGGTGGAATCACATCCGGCTCTCTGGGAGGCACACAAAGCCACTCTGAGAGGAACTTTGATCAGTATTGCAGCGAAAAGAAAGAGAGATAGGAATGCAAAAATGTTGCTGCTACAGACCAAACTGAATGACTTATTAAGTTAACATAAGCAAGATAACAACCCCGACACCCTTCAACGAATCAGAGAAACCAAAATCGAATTGAATTTACTTTTTATCTCTCAGGCTTATAACTCCCTAAATTGATCACGGTGGCAATTCTTTGAGAAGGCGAACAGGCCAGATACCATGCTAGCAAATAAATTAAGGAACAAACTCCCAAAATACAATATACTGAGGTGCAGCCTGCTGATATCCTGAGCAGGCACCCACGGAGGGTTACCTTTGGTGACCAGCAAGCAGATCTGAGTGCTGCTGTTATTCTGGTGCAGCCAGAAGATTTGCTCCCGGGCACCGGGGTGCAAAGAACCATGCCTGATGGAGGGCTGTGGTCATTCCAGGGTGCCCAGATCGTTTTGGATGGGGGTGCCAATCATGGCATGAGGGTGGTGGGGGTTTTGTCCAGGGTAACTGCTGAGGTGCGCCTTAGCAATAACCTGGAGCCTGGGATCTGTGTGGTTGCTGTTGAATTGCCTGCTGTTGTGCGATTCCTAAGAGCCTGTCATCAGGGATCACAGAAGAAGCAGCCCCTGTCCCCCTGCATTTGGGACCTACGGTTCCAGCAGTCTCTGCGGAGACCAGACAGGTAAGCCAGACTACTGAGTCACGACCAGTGACTGACTTACTGTTCCCTTTACCTGTTCCTGTTACACCTGACTTAGAGACTAAGGGTGGGTGGTTAGGATTAGGGACAGCAGATAGGGATGCGGTGAAAGCTGACCCCAGTTTAGAAGGTATGGGACTGCGGGTTGATGAAGGGGTTAATTTTTCATGCACTGTACATGTCTTATTTTTCCCTCTGTCCCTTATTATCCCCATTTTGCAGGATTGTATGTGCTTGCAGTTTAGTACATCCCAAGCACACACATATGAAAAATATAATTGTGAAATAAGGGGACCAGGTATGATCAATAAAGTGTATTTTTGCTGCAGGTTTTAAGAGACAGGCAGGATGAGGTTTTTTTTTCTCCTATCATTACAATGCACACAAGAACCAAATCTTTTGACACCTATGAGCTGGGTCACTTGCCTATGCAAGCTTCAAAGGTAACAGGCATTGTCCACGCCTGTAAGTCTCTCTGGAAGTTGCATATCAAAAGACCCAGAGTAAGGGGGTGTAAATTGGCCAGATGGATGCTAAATAGGAAATCCTGGTGACCATTTGTGCTAACTCACACCCTGAGTTCCCCCCTTCCAGCCTGAGAGGGGCCAGGTAGAGAGGGGAGTGCACCTATGCTAAGTAGCAAGGTGGCGTTGTCGCACATGCTCTGTGTGAACAGGAAATCCCTAGTGCCCACTCTCCAAACAGTGGGCAAGTAGGTGATTGGGGAATGATTACTTTCCCACGAGGGGGATTGGGTGGGTATGTTGGCGATAGGCTCCCAAACCCTATATACATCCCACCCAGGCTATTCCCCATTGTCTTTCGTTTTTCATTCTACCATGTGAGCGGAGAAGAGCAGCAGCACATTCCTGGAATGCAAAGAGTCTTATTACATCGGAACCAAGGACAAAAATCTGCGTTAGGAAACTGTGAGTGCTGGGGTGTTATCTGATTAACCCCAACGGACCAGAAAATACTTTGCACATTCACAGAAGGATTGGGCTGGCAATTTATGACCTTGCAAAAGGACTACATTTTAAAAGACAATCTTCTGGCGCTTTGCACTTTTCTGGACATTGTCCCCTGTTCCTATACCAGTAAGTGCAATTATTAAGTGTATTATGCAGTTGTCGTGTGTTTGCCTATCAAGGGAATAAATCTCAGTTTATTTTGCTCAACTTGTTCTGCTCAATTGGGATCCACAAAATATAAATTTGTTATTAAGTGCGTCCATCGTGACAAGCGTTTAAAACTGGTGGCAGTGGTGGGATAGACGAGGCCACGACTATCCTAAAGCTTGCTTTAAACTAGCCGACTTACATTCAGGGTATGTGCTGGGTATGTGCTGGGCTAGTTTGAGGCAAGTTTAAGGCATTTCGGCATTGACTAACGACCCATAGGATTAACACAGCAGGGATCCCTGGCAGTCCCATTCAGTTTGAATGGGACTGCCAGGGACCCCCGCTGTTAATCTGATGGGCCATTAATCAATGCAGAAATGCTGGGGCTAGTTTAAGGCACGTTTAAGGCATGTATTCAGGCTGTTCCTGGGTCTTTTTGGTGATTGCCACTGGTTTATTTTAGAATAGTCGCAGTCTCAGGCCATCAGACTGAAATCAGGAGCAATTATAGCAAACCTAAAATTAAGTGGAAGAATTTAAAAAATATTATGAAAACCTCTACAATGGGGAAAACGTGGCACATAACCCCAGCATGAAAAGAGGTCTGCAGAACTTTCTAGCAAGCACAGACCTACCAATAGTGGAGGATGTGGAGAGGGAGATTCTGGGGAGGGACTTTACCATGCAAGAGATCCCTCTAGTGATCGAAAACCTGAAATCATCTAAAGCCCCTGGCCCAGACGACTTCTCGGGTCTCTATTATAAAAAATATATAAGTTACTACTCCGAATGTTTAATGCAATATTAGCTGGGGCCCCTTTCCCCCACATGCTTCAGGCATCTATTTCACTAATCTATATACAAGTAAAAGATCCCCTTGATTGTAAAAGCTACAGGCCAATTTCGCTCATAAACACAGATGTTAAAATCTACTCTAAATTAATCGCCAATAGATTAAGTCATATCCTACCTAGACTAATACAACCAGATCAAGTGGAATTTATAAAGGATCGACAGGCAGCTGACAATACCCGACGGATTATTGATCTGATAGAAATAGCCAATTCAAAGCAAGTAAAGATTATGGTGTTAAGTCTAGATGCCGAAAAGGCTTTTGATAGGATTGACTGGGCATATCTAAAAACCACGCTTGGTGCATTTGGTTATGGTGAAAGGGTGATGAAAGGGTTAAAATTACTAGTTTTTCCTCCATTTTGTCTGTTCTCCATTTTGTGAATTTATAAGCTATAATTTGTAAGCAGTTTTAAAATCAGTGGCTTGCCTTTTTTTATCTTAGATATACTTCTGGGCCTGATCCCAAGAGTCTGTTCTCAGGAAGCAGGAAGCAGGGGCCTTCGAGGTGTAACAGAATGTGGTGTGATTTATTATTCCCAAGAGTCTGTTCTCAGGAAGCAGGGGCCTTCGAGGTGTAACAGAATGTGGCGTGATTTATTATTCCCAAGAGTCTGTTCTCAGGAAGCAGGAAGCAGGGGCCTTCGAGGTGTAACAGAATGTGGTGTGATTTATTATTCCCAAGAGTCTGTTCTCAGGAAGCAGGAAGCAGGGGCCTTCGAGGTGTAACAGAATGTGGCGTGATTTATTATTCCCAAGAGTCTGTTCTCAGGAAGCAGGGGCCTTCGAGGTGTAACAGAATGTGGCGTGATTCATTATTCCCAAGAGTCTGTTCTCAGGAAGCAGGGGCCTTCGAGGTGTAACAGAATGTGGCGTGATTTATTATTCCCAAGAGTCTGTTCTCAGGAAGCAGGAAGCAGGGGCCTTCGAGGTGTAACAGAATGTGGCGTGATTTATTATTCCCAAGAGTCTGTTCTCAGGAAGCAGGAAGCAGGAAGCAGGGGCCTTCGAGGTGTAACAGAATGTGGCGTGATTTATTATTCCCAAGAGTCTGTTCTCAGGAAGCAGGAAGCAGGAAGCAGGGGCCTTCGAGGTGTAACAGAATGTGGTGTGATTTATTATTCCCAAGAGTCTGTTCTCAGGAAGCAGGAAGCAGGGGCCTTCGAGGTGCAACAGAATGTGGCGTGATTTATTATTCCCAAGAGTCTGTTCTCAGGAAGCAGGAAGCAGGAAGCAGGGGCCTTCGAGGTGTAACAGAATGTGGCGTGATTTATTATTCCCAAGAGTCTGTTCTCAGGAAGCAGGAAGCAGGGGCCTTCGAGGTGTAACAGAATGTGGTGTGATTTATTATTCCCAAGAGTCTGTTCTCAGGAAGCAGGAAGCAGGGGCCTTCGAGGTGTAACAGAATGTGGCGTGATTTATTATTCCCAAGAGTCTGTTCTCAGGAAGCAGGAAGCAGGGGCCTTCTAGGTGTAACAGAATGTGGCGTGATTTATTATTCCCAAGAGTCTGTTCTCAGGAAGCAGGAAGCAGGGGCCTTCGAGGTGTAACAGAATGTGGCGTGATTTATTATTCCCAAGAGTCTGTTCTCAGGAAGCAGGAAGCAGGGGCCTTCGAGGTGTAACAGAATGTGGTGTGATTTATTATTCCCAAGAGTCTGTTCTCAGGAAGCAGGAAGCAGGAAGCAGGGGCCTTCGAGGTGTAACAGAATGTGGTGTGATTTATAATTCCCAAGAGTCTGTTCTCAGGAAGCAGGAAGCAGGGGCCTTCGAGGTGTAACAGAATGTGGCGTGATTTATTATTCCCAAGAGTCTGTTCTCAGGAAGCAGGAAGCAGGGGCCTTCGAGGTGTAACAGAATGTGGTGTGATTTATAATTCCCAAGAGTCTGTTCTCAGGAAGCAGGAAGCAGGGGCCTTCGAGGTGTAACAGAATGTGGTGTGATTTATTATTCCCAAGAGTCTGTTCTCAGGAAGCAGGAAGCAGGGGCCTTCGAGGTGTAACAGAATGTGGCGTGATTTATTATTCCCAAGAGTCTGTTCTCAGGAAGCAGGAAGCAGGGGCCTTCGAGGTGTAACAGAATGTGGCGTGATTTATTATTCCCAAGAGTCTGTTCTCAGGAAGCAGGGGCCTTCGAGGTGTAACAGAATGTGGCGTGATTTATTATTCCCAAGAGTCTGTTCTCAGGAAGCAGGGGCCTTCGAGGTGTAACAGAATGTGGCGTGATTTATTATTCCCAATAGTCTGTTCTCAGGAAGCAGGAAGCAGGGGCCTTCGAGGTGTAACAGAATGTGGCGTGATTTATTATTCCCAAGAGTCTGTTCTCAGGAAGCAGGAAGCAGGGGCCTTCGAGGTGTAACAGAATGTGGTGTTATTTATAATTCCCAAGAGTCTGTTCTCAGGAAGCAGGAAGCAGGGGCCTTCGAGGTGTAACAGAATGTGGCGTGATTTTTTATTCCCAAGAGTCTGTTCTCAGGAATCAGGAAGCAGGGGCCTTCGAGGTGTAACAGAATGTGGTGTGATTTATAATTCCCAAGAGTCTGTTCTCAGGAAACAGGAAGCAGGGGCCTTCGAGGTGTAACAGAATGTGGTGTGATTTATTATTCCCAAGAGTCTGTTCTCAGGAATCAGGAAGCAGGGGCCTTCGAGGTGTAACAGAATGTGGTGTGATTTATTATTCCCAAGAGTCTGTTCTCAGGAAGCAGGAAGCAGGGGCCTTCGAGGTGTAACAGAATGTGGTGTGATTTATTATTCCCAAGAGTCTGTTCTCAGGAAGCAGGAAGCGGGGGCCTTCGAGGTGTAACAGAATGTGGCGTGATTTATTATTCCCAAGAGTCTGTTCTCAGGAAGCAGGAAGCAGGAAGCAGGGGCCTTCGAGGTGTAACAGAATGTGGTGTGATTTATTATTCCCAAGAGTCTGTTCTCAGGAAGCAGGAAGCAGGGGCCTTCGAGGTGTAACAGAATGTGGTGTGATTTATTATTCCCAAGAGTCTGTTCTCAGGAAGCAGGAAGCAGGAAGCAGGGGCCTTCGAGGTGTAACAGAATGTGGCGTGATTTATTATTCCCAAGAGTCTGTTCTCAGGAAGCAGGAAGCAGGAAGCAGGGGCCTTCGAGGTGTAACAGAATGTGGCGTGATTTATTATTCCCAAGAGTCTGTTCTCAGGAAGCAGGAAGCAGGGGCCTTCGAGGTGTAACAGAATGTGGTGTGATTTATTATTCCCAAGAGTCTGTTCTCAGGAAGCAGGAAGCAGGGGCCTTCGAGGTGTAACAGAATGTGGCGTGATTTATTATTCCCAAGAGTCTGTTCTCAGGAAGCAGGAAGCAGGGGCCTTCGAGGTGTAACAGAATGTGGCGTGATTTATTATTCCCAAGAGTCTGTTCTCAGGAAGCAGGGGCCTTCGAGGTGTAACAGAATGTGGCGTGATTTATTATTCCCAAGAGTCTGTTCTCAGGAAGCAGGGGCCTTCGAGGTGTAACAGAATGTGGCGTGATTTATTATTCCCAAGAGTCTGTTCTCAGGAATCAGGAAGCAGGGGCCTTCGAGGTGTAACAGAATGTGGTGTGATTTATAATTCCCAAGAGTCTGTTCTCAGGAAGCAGGAAGCAGGGGCCTTCGAGGTGTAACCGAATGTGGTGTGATTTATTATTCCCAAGAGTCTGTTCTCAGGAATCAGGAAGCAGGGGCCTTCGAGGTGTAACAGAATGTGGCGTGATTTATTATTCCCAAGAGTCTGTTCTCAGGAAGCAGGAAGCAGGGGCCTTCGAGGTGTAACAGAATGTGGTGTGATTTATAATTCCCAAGAGTCTGTTCTCAGGAAGCAGGAAGCAGGGGCCTTCGAGGTGTAACAGAATGTGGCGTGATTTATTATTCCCAAGAGTCTGTTCTCAGGAAGCAGGAAGCAGGGGCCTTCGAGGTGTAACAGAATGTGGCGTGATTTATTATTCCCAAGAGTCTGTTCTCAGGAAGCAGGAAGCAGGGGCCTTCGAGGTGTAACAGAATGTGGTGTGATTTATTATTCCCAAGAGTCTGTTCTCAGGAAGCAGGAAGCAGGGGCCTTCGAGGTGTAACAGAATGTGGCGTGATTTATTATTCCCAAGAGTCTGTTCTCAGGAAGCAGGAAGCAGGGGCCTTCGAGGTGTAACAGAATGTGGTGTGATTTATTATTCCCAAGAGTCTGTTCTCAGGAAGCAGGAAGCAGGGTCCTTCGAGGTGTAACAGAATGTGGCGTGATTTATTATTCCCAAGAGTCTGTTCTCAGGAAGCAGGAAGCAGGGGCCTTCGAGGTGTAACAGAATGTGGCGTGATTTATTATTCCCAAGAGTCTGTTCTCAGGAAGCAGGGGCCTTCGAGGTGTAACAGAATGTGGCGTGATTTATTATTCCCAAGAGTCTGTTCTCAGGAAGCAGGAAGCAGGGGCCTTCGAGGTGTAACAGAATGTGGCGTGATTTATTATTCCCAAGAGTCTGTTCTCAGGAAGCAGGAAGCAGGAAGCAGGGGCCTTCGAGGTGTAACAGAATGTGGCGTGATTTATTATTCCCAAGAGTCTGTTCTCAGGAAGCAGGAAGCAGGAAGCAGGGGCCTTCGAGGTGTAACAGAATGTGGCGTGATTTATTATTCCCAAGAGTCTGTTCTCAGGAAGCAGGAAGCAGGGGCCTTCGAGGTGTAACAGAATGTGGTGTGATTTATTATTCCCAAGAGTCTGTTCTCAGGAAGCAGGAAGCAGGGGCCTTCGAGGTGTAACAGAATGTGGCGTGATTTATTATTCCCAAGAGTCTGTTCTCAGGAAGCAGGAAGCAGGGGCCTTCGAGGTGTAACAGAATGTGGCGTGATTTATTATTCCCAAGAGTCTGTTCTCAGGAAGCAGGGGCCTTCGAGGTGTAACAGAATGTGGCGTGATTTATTATTCCCAAGAGTCTGTTCTCAGGAAGCAGGGGCCTTCGAGGTGTAACAGAATGTGGCGTGATTTATTATTCCCAAGAGTCTGTTCTCAGGAATCAGGAAGCAGGGGCCTTCGAGGTGTAACAGAATGTGGTGTGATTTATAATTCCCAAGAGTCTGTTCTCAGGAAGCAGGAAGCAGGGGCCTTCGAGGTGTAACAGAATGTGGCGTGATTTATTATTCCCAAGAGTCTGTTCTCAGGAATCAGGAAGCAGGGGCCTTCGAGGTGTAACAGAATGTGGCGTGATTTATTATTCCCAAGAGTCTGTTCTCAGGAAGCAGGAAGCAGGGGCCTTCGAGGTGTAACAGAATGTGGTGTGATTTATAATTCCCAAGAGTCTGTTCTCAGGAAGCAGGAAGCAGGGGCCTTCGAGGTGTAACAGAATGTGGCGTGATTTATTATTCCCAAGAGTCTGTTCTCAGGAAGCAGGAAGCAGGGGCCTTCGAGGTGTAACAGAATGTGGCGTGATTTATTATTCCCAAGAGTCTGTTCTCAGGAAGCAGGAAGCAGGGGCCTTCGAGGTGTAACAGAATGTGGTGTGATTTATTATTCCCAAGAGTCTGTTCTCAGGAAGCAGGAAGCAGGGGCCTTCGAGGTGTAACAGAATGTGGCGTGATTTATTATTCCCAAGAGTCTGTTCTCAGGAAGCAGGAAGCAGGGGCCTTCGAGGTGTAACAGAATGTGGTGTGATTTATTATTCCCAAGAGTCTGTTCTCAGGAAGCAGGAAGCAGGGGCCTTCGAGGTGTAACAGAATGTGGCGTGATTTATTATTCCCAAGAGTCTGTTCTCAGGAAGCAGGGGCCTTCGAGGTGTAACAGAATGTGGCGTGATTTATTATTCCCAAGAGTCTGTTCTCAGGAAGCAGGGGCCTTCGAGGTGTAACAGAATGTGGCGTGATTTATTATTCCCAAGAGTCTGTTCTCAGGAAGCAGGAAGCAGGGGCCTTCGAGGTGTAACAGAATGTGGCGTGATTTATTATTCCCAAGAGTCTGTTCTCAGGAAGCAGGAAGCAGGGGCCTTCGAGGTGTAACAGAATGTGGCGTGATTTATTATTCCCAAGAGTCTGTTCTCAGGAAGCAGGAAGCAGGGGCCTTCGAGGTGTAACAGAATGTGGCGTGATTTATTATTCCCAAGAGTCTGTTCTCAGGAAGCAGGAAGCAGGGGCCTTCGAGGTGTAACAGAATGTGGTGTGATTTATTATTCCCAAGAGTCTGTTCTCAGGAAGCAGGAAGCAGGGGCCTTCGAGGTGTAACAGAATGTGGCGTGATTTATTATTCCCAAGAGTCTGTTCTCAGGAAGCAGGAAGCAGGGGCCTTCGAGGTGTAACAGAATGTGGCGTGATTTATTATTCCCAAGAGTCTGTTCTCAGGAAGCAGGAAGCAGGGGCCTTCGAGGTGTAACAGAATGTGGCGTGATTTATTATTCCCAAGAGTCTGTTCTCAGGAAGCAGGAAGCAGGGGCCTTCGAGGTGTAACAGAATGTGGCGTGATTTATTATTCCCAAGAGTCTGTTCTCAGGAAGCAGGAAGCAGGAAGCAGGGGCCTTCGAGGTGTAACAGAATGTGGTGTGATTTATAATTACCAAGAGTCTGTTCTCAGGAAGCAGGAAGCAGGGGCCTTCGAGGTGTAACAGAATGTGGCGTGATTTATTATTCCCAAGAGTCTGTTCTCAGGAAGCAGGAAGCAGGGGCCTTCGAGGTGTAACAGAATGTGGTGTGATTTATAATTCCCAAGAGTCTGTTCTCAGGAAGCAGGAAGCAGGGGCCTTCGAGGTGTAACAGAATGTGGTGTGATTTATAATTCCCAAGAGTCTGTTCTCAGGAAGCAGGAAGCAGGGTCCTTCGAGGTGTAACAGAATGTGGCGTGATTTATTATTCCCAAGAGTCTGTTCTCAGGAAGCAGGAAGCAGGGGCCTTCGAGGTGTAACAGAATGTGGCGTGATTTATTATTCCCAAGAGTCTGTTCTCAGGAAGCAGGAAGAAGGGGCCTTCGAGGTGTAACAGAATGTGGTGTGATTTATAATTCCCAAGAGTCTGTTCTCAGGAAGCAGGAAGCAGGGGCCTTCGAGGTGTAACCGAATGTGGTGTGATTTATTATTCCCAAGAGTCTGTTCTCAGGAAGCAGGAAGCAGGGGCCTTCGAGGTGTAACAGAATGTGGCGTGATTTATTATTCCCAAGAGTCTGTTCTCAGGAAGCAGGAAGCAGGGGCCTTCGAGGTGTAACAGAATGTGGCGTGATTTATTATTCCCAAGATTCTGTTCTCAGGAAGCAGGAAGCAGGGGCCTTCGAGGTGTAACAGAATGTGGCGTGATTTATTATTCCCAAGAGTCTGTTCTCAGGAAGCAGGAAGCAGGAAGCAGGGGCCTTCGAGGTGTAACAGAATGTGGCGTGATTTATTATTCCCAAGAGTCTATTCTCAGGAAGCAGGAAGCAGGGGCCTTCGAGGTGTAACAGAATGTGGCGTGATTTATTATTCCCAAGAGTCTGTTCTCAGGAAGCAGGAAGCAGGGGCCTTCGAGGTGTAACAGAATGTGGTGTGATTTATTATTCCCAAGAGTCTGTTCTCAGGAAGCAGGAAGCAGGGGCCTTCGAGGTGTAACAGAATGTGGCGTGATTTATTATTCCCAAGAGTCTGTTCTCAGGAAGCAGGAAGCAGGGGCCTTCGAGGTGTAACAGAATGTGGCGTGATTTATTATTCCCAAGAGTCTGTTCTCAGGAAGCAGGGGCCTTCGAGGTGTAACAGAATGTGGTGTGATTTATTATTCCCAAGAGTCTGTTCTCAGGAAGCAGGAAGCAGGGGCCTTCGAGGTGTAACAGAATGTGGCGTGATTTATTATTCCCAAGAGTCTGTTCTCAGGAAGCAGGAAGCAGGGGCCTTCGAGGTGTAACAGAATGTGGCGTGATTTATTATTCCCAAGAGTCTGTTCTCAGGAAGCAGGAAGCAGGAAGCAGGGGCCTTCGAGGTGTAACAGAATGTGGCGTGATTTATTATTCCCAAGAATCTATTCTCAGGAAGCAGGAAGCAGGGGCCTTCGAGGTGTAACAGAATGTGGCGTGATTTATTATTCCCAAAAGTCTGTTCTCAGGAAGCAGGAAGCAGGGGCCTTTGAGGTGTAACAGAATGTGGCGTGATTTATTATTCCCAAGAGTCTGTTCTCAGGAAGCAGGAAGCAGGAAGCAGGGGCCTTCGAGGTGTAACAGAATGTGGCGTGATTTATTATTCCCAAGAGTCTGTTCTCAGGAAGCAGGAAGCAGGGGCCTTCGAGGTGTAACAGAATGTGGTGTGATTTATTATTCCCAAGAGTCTGTTCTCAGGAAGCAGGAAGCAGGGGCCTTCGAGGTGTAACAGAATGTGGTGTGATTTATTATTCCCAAGAGTCTGTTCTCAGGAAGCAGGAAGCAGGGGCCTTCGAGGTGTAACAGAATGTGGCGTGATTTATTATTCCCAAGAGTCTGTTCTCAGGAAGCAGGAAGCAGGGGCCTTCGAGGTGTAACAGAATGTGGTGTGATTTATTATTCCCAAGAGTCTGTTCTCAGGAAGCAGGAAGCAGGGGCCTTCGAGGTGTAACAGAATGTGGCGTGATTTATTATTCCCAAGAGTCTGTTCTCAGGAAGCAGGAAGCAGGGGCCTTCGAGGTGTAACAGAATGTGGTGTGATTTATTATTCCCAAGAGTCTGTTCTCAGGAAGCAGGAAGCAGGAAGCAGGGGCCTTCGAGGTGTAACAGAATGTGGCGTGATTTATTATTCCCAAGAGAAAAATCCGTTGCTCCTCAGTTATATGTATTCTTGTTTAAACCAGTCCCATAACCCAGGTCGCTTTTGGCAAAAGTCTGTAACGCCTCTAACAGGTAGTGTAACGCCTCTAACAGGTAGTGTAACGCCTCTAACAGGTAGTGTAACGCCTCCGATCTAACAGTGTACGCCCCTAAAACGCCCCTAAAAGGGACAATGCTTTCTTTAGTCTATAAAAATGCAGCTCGAAGAGCAATAAACTGAGAACGCTTGAATAGACGAACTTGTCCTGTGTCTTTCTTGGCGTTCTCCCAGACGTCTGCAGTTCGTGATAGCGGGAACAAAACAATAGCAGTGCCAGTGGTAAAAATCTCCCCAAACCCCTTAAACGAGGATCACCGTCTGCCGAGGTGCTGGAAACCTCAAATCTAACCTTTCAGGGGCTGACTGCAATCTTACCTCTATAATCAGGTCCAGCGGCAAAGGTTTGTCCACCAGGGCTTTCCCTCAAATCCCTTTAAGATTAAAAGTGGTACGAGGCAGGGATGCCCCTTCTTGCCTCTACTCTTTGCTCTAAGTATGGAACCTTTGGCAGGCCAAATCCGTCGTAGCCCAGATATCTCGGGGCTCGATGTTAACAACCAAACACATAAAATTGCACTGTATGCAGATGATGTCTTTCTGGTCTTGTCCAAACCCCTCACCTCTGCCAAATTTATTCAACTTCCTAGAGAAATTCAACAACATTTTTGGCTTTAAAATTAACCAATCCAAATCCGAAGCATTAAATATAAATTTACCAAAAGAAACTGAAAAACTTATTGAGCTCAATTTTCATTTTAGGTGGCAACACAAAGCCATGAAATATCTGGGAGTATATATCACCAAAGATTACAATTCTATCTATAAAGCAAATTTCCCTAAATTAAATCAATCCATAAGTGAGGATATTAGAAGTGGTCTAAACATAATATATCTTGGATTGGAAAAATGTATAGTGTAAAAATGAATCTCCTCCCTCGTATGCTATAACTATTCCAAACTTTACCTGGTGCCACTCAGACTGAAGGAAATACTCTCGCTTCAGTGTGCAATTTCCAAATTTATTTGGAGAGGTAAGAAAGCGAGAGTAAAAAATCAGGCCCTGTTGAAACAACGTTCAGAAGGCAGGCTAACGGTACCTTGCTTGATATCGTATTATAAAGCTGCTCAATTATGCCAAATCTCTCAATGGCAGACGGACCCAGAATTGAAAAGATGGGGGGCATTGGAGAATGAAGTTTGCTCCCCATTGGAGTTAAACAACCTCATTTGGAGTCCAAAAATAGTACAGAAAGCTATAAAAACGCTGTTATCCTCTATAACCAATTCCTTGTCAATCTGGGAGGCAGCTAAATTTAAATGCGGCCTAACATCTAAAAACACGCTGATGACCTGAATTTTGCTCCAGGTATGGAAAGTGGTAATTTCGCAATTTGGAAAAAAATTGTATAAGTAGACTTAAAGATCTGGAAGGGAATTACAGAATTAAAACATTTGAACAAATCAAGTCCCCAATCAGAATTCTATAGATACCCCCAGATCAGAGCATTTTATAACAAACACAACCATCTCCCCCCTTTGGTCTCATTGGAAAAGCTCTGTCTAAGAGAGACCGCCACCCACGGACTTATTTCGCGAATGTATAGGGAGGTAGCCGTTTCTGGACCCACAGTAACTCCGAAGTTAGGATATATGACAAAATGGGAAACAGATCTTGGAGAAATCCTAGATCTCGATGAATGGACCCAGATTGCTACAGCGGCCGCTAAAAGCTCCATGTGCACGACATTAAAGGAGAATGCATATAAGGTACAATGAGGTGGTATCTCACCCCAATTAAGCTGGCCAAATTTGTACCAGGATACTCCCATTGTGCCCGAGATAATGTGGAGGGTCCGCAGATCTGCTACACATGCTGTGATCCTGCCCTCGGATTGCCATCCGATGGGACACAATTAACGATTGGTACAGACGATTTTAGGCTTCACAATTCCTGTAGACCCATGGCTTTTTCTTCTTAACAGACCACTGCCGGGCCTAGCTAAAGTAGACCTTAAACTAGTCGCTCATTTTGCAACAGCAATGAGGTGCGAGATCGCAGCATTATGGAAACAGAATGAAATTCCTTCCATCCCAAAAATTCGGAACAGAATTTGGTTTGTATGCCAGATGGAGAAATTGACGCGTTTAGTCAACGACACTGGTGAACATTTTCTAAAAGTCTGGTTTGCCCAGACAGACATCCCAGGGGTTGAGACGACCACAACATTGCTTTAATAGATATACAGTAGGTGCATTGTCCTCTGATGATGGGGCGATTCAGGTTCTGCGGTGCTGTACCTGGGTACAGGAGAATCAGTTGCTGGACAGACCCACGTAGGATCCAAGGACACCTACCCTCGAATAAACACAAAGAAAACATCCAATAATGGAAAAATAGAGAGGAGAGGGCACCCAGCAAGGAGAGCGGACACTCCCTTCCCCATTTCCCCCCCTCCGTCCCTTCCCCCATCTGCCCCTCTAAGGTTGTTTTTGTTATTTTTTGTTCACCAGTGATGTTAATTAAGATAGTTATTGACAATTGTGTGAAAACAATGGATGTGTGCTACATTAACATCTTGTCATGTAAACCAATAAAACCTATGTTATAAACAAGGAAAACCACCAGATGGCGCTCACACACTCTTACTAAGTGCTTTAACCCAATAGATAAAACCCAAAGTGAAGAGTGAACATATATAAAATATAATATAATTATGTTAATATATAAACCAATGATAAACAGTGGAAAAGTTACATGTGATAGAATCTATCCCAGACACAATGGGACGGCCAGGGGGATCGTGCAAGGTCTTATGTATTTTGGGTGTATGGTATAGGATGGGAACTCACAGATGTATCACATAGATGTACTTATACTCTTTATCAGTGAGGATACCTTTTGTTTTGGCTTGAGTTAAAAGTCCTTGGAGGATTATTTTATATTTAAGTGTGGGATCCCCCAATAAACGTATACAGGCATACCCCGCATTAACGTACACAATGGGACCGGAGTATGTATGTAAAGTGAAAATGTACTTAAAGTGAAGCACTACCTTTTGCCCACTTATCGATGCATGTACTGCACTGCAATCATCATATACGTGCATAACTGATGTAAATAATGCATGTGTAACAGGCTCTATAGTCTCCCCGCTTGTGTATAGCTTCGGTACAGGTAGGGAGCCGGTATTGCTGTTCAGGACGTGATGTCAGGCGCATGCGTGAGCTGCCGTTTGCCTATTGGGCGATATGTACTTACTCGCGAGTGTACTTAAAGTGAGTGTCCTTAAACCGGGGTATGCCTGTATAGGAGTTACCATCCTCCAGGAGGCGTATTGCCTCTCTTAAGTAATCCTCGCGATTCTGTAGACTACCCCTCCTCCTGGCGTATTATTAGGTCAGTATTTTCATTACGTTCTTTTATGGCGTTACTTTGTTTAGGATTGAGATTATTTTGAAATCTACAGTAACGTGTATCCTTACACATCTTTTTCCAAACATTTTTATTAGGCATAATCATCTTCCTCCCCCCCTTCCTCTCCCTCCCTCCCCCCCCCCCTTCCTCTCCCTCCCTCCCTTCCCCCCCCCCTTCTCCTTACACATCTTTTTAAGATCTTTTTCTACCAGTTTCCCAAAAAGATCCACATATGGGCCCTTGGCTTCATACGGGTAAAAGGTAGATTTTGGCCGCACAGATGTATGTAAGCTACATTTGGCTTCATCGCTCTCATTATACAAACTTAGCAAATTATTCAAAGTTTCCTCATCCCCAATATTAATTGGTATTGCGCTTAGACTTCCACTATCCTGCAGTTCGAAGCCCTTATTATTTTCATTAACAAATTCCAGCATTTCCTGTGACATAGATTGATTCTGCACGGTATTCTCAGCAGCATACAGTGGAATGCTTTCACTCATGTTACCTTCTTCAGGTAGTGGCGACGCATCATCCCGCATAGCTAGCGCAAGTTAACCATTTGTTTGCTGGCGCACAGAGGTGTTTCTATGAGATACACAGCTGATGCAGGTTAATTAGCTCCGGTTCGCGGGCCTTTGTATTTTATATGTCGGGTCTGTAGTCACCTCCCCCACTCCCAGACGAAGCTCTATCACAACGTGAAACGCGTAGAGGAGGAGGCTGTGTTGCCTTTAGAGTGTTTCCGGAGTTGGATTCAAATTTCACTGTCTGCTGTGGCACCGGATACTTTCTTCTGCCGTCACCTGGGTTTCCCCTGGCAGTTCCGGAAGGTGTTCTTGGGGGACCTGACGTGACGTCACCGGAACAAAGCAGACGCGGAAGTGATCGGAGCGCGGGTGGTGAGGCGGTGAGGTCGCGACTCACCTGAAGCCTACACATGATATTTACCATGCCCGTGACTGACTGCCACACTGTAAGCCTTCAACTGTGATTCACATCGTTTTTATAAATGTTTGTATAATCTGCACTATGTGTGTCTTTCTGATTTTCAGCTCTACCGAATCTACTATATCCTGCATCCAGCAAAACATCATTGCTGCGGACTGGATTTATGCTACAATACTACTGTTTTGGAGCTCCTTTTTTATTTTGCACTTTCACTATTTAAGCAATATTGCACTACTATGTTTTTCTTTTTTTATGGCTTACAACACGACTCCCCTGGGGTTTGGAGGAGAGCACATAGGTATGTGTCATATAGATGGGTGACCATGGAGCCTTTTATTTGTAGCCACATGTGGGTATCTCCTCTCTTCATTGGGTTTATTTGGCTTTTAAGCTCTTCCTTGTACCCTGTTATGATTCCTCCTGAATGACGGCCTTGTTTCACACCTTTGTGTTTTTGGGCTGGGACTAGGAGCTGCCTATAACCCATAGGTATGAGAGACATCTCCTCCGATTGGATCCATGTTTCGTGGAGGATAAAAATGTCTATGCTCGTCAGCTAGTTTATGAAGTCTGGATCTTGTGGTTTAGAACCAAATGCTAACGCATTCAGGCCCTGAATGTTCCAGCTGCTAATCTTAAAAGATCCCATCTTGGATTTTGTATAAATTATATATCTTATGCCTTCCAGTGAGCTAATTTGCAAGTGTTTTCTTTATTTTGTTACTAGTCTTTGTTGATACAATAAATGTGGGTACGTTCATTCTTCTCATTTCTGTACTTCTCTTTCTCTGCATGTAGTGGGGTCTGCTTGTTTGTGGTAGTGATGTTGGTAGTATTATCTGGTGCAGATGGTAGTGACTCTCTCTCTGTGTGTGACTCTCTCTCTCTCTCTGTGTGACTCTCTCTCTCTCTGTGTGTGACTCTCTCTCTCTCTCTCTCTCTCTCTGCATGTAGGGGTGTATGCTTGTTTGTGGTAATGGTGTTGGTAGGATTATGCATTTTTACATCAGTCTGGTGCAGATGGTAGTGAGCAGTTCCCGGATTTCCTTTAGTTCGTTGCTAGCCGTTAGTCTAGTTCTGGAGGTTGTTGGTGTGATGCTTTTCTGTGATGCTGGGTGGTTGTCCCAATGCTGCTGTCTATATGGGTACTCTGTGTCTCACGAGATCTGTGTAGCCTGGGTCCATGGTGCAGTGTCCTGTCCTGCAGGGGGTATTTGGCTGTTCTCCCCACGGTGACATCTTTCAGGGTCTTTGCAAAGTAGCGCATCCCTTGCTGTTTGAGGTGCACGTGGTCATACAGGTGTTGGGGTATGATGCTGAGCCATGGGTAGAGATGTGCATGTATTTGGCAACTCTGTGCTGAGGTTTTGGATGGTAACAGTTGGGATATCTCTTCTTGGTAGTAGGGTAGACATAATTATCTTTGTGGTGGGGAATCTTTGTGTTCCTCTCTGCGCTATTTGTGTCAGATTCTCGGCAAGATTCCTCTGCTGGGTCGGGAGGTCGTTGGTACCAGTGTGGATGATGATGTATCCAGGGTTTCTGAAGTCTGGTTTGTTTAGGATATCCAGGGTTCCCTGTGTTGTGGGGCAGTGGATCGTGGTTACGTGTTTGCCTGGGAATATTCTCTGTGTTGTGGGGCAGTGGATCGTGGTTACGTGTTTGCCTGGGAATAGTCTCTGTGTGGTGGGGCAGTAAATCATGGTTCATGTATTTTCCATTTGAGTCGATGAGTATTATTTTGTCTGTGTTGTTCTGCCTGGTGTCTGTTCGAGTTGCTGTACTCCCTGTTGCTCTCCAGGTGTGCATTGTTTTGGTCTTTCTCTGTCTCTGTCTCCCCCTATGTTGGTTTTGCCTTAAACTGCCTCTTGTTTTCAAAACCTCTGCACACATCCCCTACATGTATATACATGTATGCAGATAAATGGTTAATCTGTCTGGTTTTGCATGTCCCTGTTCCTGCCCTTACAAATCCCTCTTTTACAGTTATTTATCTCTATTATTTCACTCTTTTCTCTGCTTCCTTAGTGATGCATCTCTTCACAAACTTTGTCATTGCTCAACAGATCTATTTCTCACTGACCAGGAATGAGGAACAATTTCCAATGTTACAAATGAACAGTATTAATCTCTGTAAATCTATCACACAGATCTGGCTCTCCTTTTAGTTCCTGAAAATCAGGAATATAATGAGCGAGGGAACAAAGGTCACAAAATCGCTTTCATTTATGGGATATGATCTGTTTGCCCTCGAGCCATATCAAGTGCTAGATGTTCAAACTTGCCCTGAATGCTCTAATTAATGGGCCTACGCACTAAGCACTGATAAAAAAAACTCGCCAGGCTATTTAAATCGTGATTTTTACAGTGTTGCTATCACGTTATGCAGAAAGCCCCGAATATCTATGATAGCAACATTTCCAAAAATGGCGAGTGCAAGACAAAACACAAACAGGGGCGCTTTTGTAGCAAATGTACTGACATATTCAAGTCTGCATTTGCGGACTGTTGGTCAGAAGTCATTTGCCAGCAAAACCTGAAGCCTGAGCGGTAGTTGTATACACCTGCAAAAATCATACAGTGTTGAGGACAGAACAGCTCCCGTCATAGGGGAAATCTCCTTCCAGGGACACCAGAAGTACATAGAGATTATACCTTATCCAGGACTTCTGAGAGCATGCAAGAGACATCCAGGATGCCAGCTGCAGCACCAGCACCACCCCAGACAGTGGCGCAACACCCCCTGAGTACAGCAACCCAGAGGACAAGCGCGGCAAACGCTGGAGAGCCCAGTGCAGCGGTATAAGATCGGCTCCGGAGGCGGCTCCAATTCCTGTGACCCAGAGAGAAACATCAGCCCATATTTCATCGAGTGGCCAACATCATCACCCAGACCGGACAAAGAAGTTTGAACCTCGTACAGGCAAAGTGTTTTATTATTCAATTATATTTCAAATTTTGTCCAAATACATCCAGCTAATTATAATGCATTACATTTGCTACAAAAGTGCCCATGTTTGTGTTTTGTATTGTTATCATCTCTTTTTCAGGATTGGTTATCCGTTGTTTTGGGGCAGCTTTCACATAGCAGAATAATTATTTTGGACTGGACAGACTTTATAACAGTACACAAAAAAGAACTACAGAACATTATTGGACTTAGTGGGGCACATCTACAACCCTGTTTTTATTCATAGACCTTTATTTGCTTGTTTCAACATAGTTTTAAACAACTGTTAAACACCTTTTCCTAAATATCCTTACATACAACATATTTTATCATCATATTGACAGTGCAAAGGTATATATGGTTCATGTCATTTAGCTATTACAGTATTAAGACTTAAGAAACTGTTACCCTGCTGACTCAGGGTGAATAAACGTCACCAGCCTTATGCCTGGCAGACCTATGTTTAGGTCTGCAGTGCAGCAGTGACCGGTTAACATTCCGCTGGGAAGGTCTTGTCAATTAGTCTGGTCCCAGATGCCTCATCAAGGAGCTTTAAAAACCCCAGGCTGCACACACATGCAGCCTGTCTGAACCAGTGAGATACTGACATGCTGAAGGAGAACTACTGCTAAGGTCTATATTCACTATGCTATTTTGATGTACTGTTACATTGGAATCTGGACAGCTCTTGTTGGGAAAAGGGGCAATCCCTGCTCAGGACTTATTTTCTGTTTGTTCTATTTGCTGAAAAGAAGCTGTTTTGTTTTTGTGTACCATATTTTTAAGGCTCAATAAATAAGCCTTTTCAAAAAACCCACGTGTGGTTGCATGTACCCTGCAACATATGGTATCAGAAGTGGGATGTTGAGAGGCCCCTGCAGTTGAAGGGCCAAACACAAAAAAAATGGAAGAATTTTTAAAACAGTTTCTGTACACCCAGGCCCAACTACAGGCAGAGAGAGATGAAAGACTATTGCAGCAGAAAACCCAGCTACTAATCGAGCAGCAGGCAACACAGGATGAGCGGATGGCCAGATTGCTGACCCAATCCCAGGGGTCTGCCAGTCCAGAACTTGTGAACAAATCCCCGTTCCTCCTGAGGAAAATGACTCCGAACGAGGATCCAGAGGCGTTTCTACTGACGTTTGAAAGGGTTGCCGAAGCCCAGGGCTGGTTGTCAGATCGCTGGGCAACCGCTTTGGCCCCGCTCCTCAAAGGAGAAGCCAAGGCCGCATATCAGGGCCTCCCAGCGGATCAGGCAATGGACTGCAAACAAGTAAAAGCCGCCATACTGGATCGCTTAGGTCTGACCCCAGAGACCTACCGGCAGCATTTCCGTAAATTGAAGTACACCTCTAAGATGAGACTCCAGGACCTAGCTCAATGGTTATTGGACTTGTGTACTAGCTGGATACAACCCGAGCAACACACTAAGGAGGCTTTTCTTGAACAAGTTGCTTTGGAACAATGCCGCACGATCTTGGGTAAAACGCCATGCTGCTGATACCCTAGCTTTGGCTGTCCGACTCGTTGAGAACTTCCTTGGGGATTTTCACCAGAGACAAAGGGAAGACCCAGTTCTGATTAGACAATATGATAAAGTGGTAAAAACTGATGACCAGATATTGAATGCATGGGGAGTAATAGTATTCCCCCATTTTGAATTGTCAAATGATATCCTGTATAGGGTGAACAGGCAGACACAAACAGGGGAGGTCACCAGACAAATATTGGTTCCCAAAGCGTTTGTTAAAACTGTCTTCACCCTAGCCCATACTGTGCCTTGGGGTGGTCACCTTTGTAGGGATAAAATCTTGGACCGTATTTCGTCCCGATTCTTTTGGCCAGGGATGCATAGTGATATTGCTAAGTTGTGTGGGGCATGTCCTGAATGCCAGTTAACTAGTCCGAATGGACAAAAAACAGCCCCATTGGTTCCTCTACCCTTGGTGTCAGTTCCCTTTGAGATGATTGGAGTAGACTTGGTAGGTCCTCTAGAACCTTCTGCGAAAGGACACAGGTTTATTCTCGTAATAGTCGACTATGCAACAAGATATCCTGAGGCGTTACCCCTGAGGACAGCAACAGCGAAGCAAGAAGCCAACAAATTGTTGGAGCTGTTCTCACGGGTTGGACTTCCCCAGCTTATGTTGACCGACCAAGGTACAAATTTTATGGCTAAACTGATGCAGGATGTCTTGAAATTACTAGAGGTCAAGTCTGTTCGGACATCGGCCTACCATCCACAGACTGACGGATTGGTGGAAAGATTTAATCGAACTCTAAAATGTATGCTGAGAAAATTTGTAGATTCAGAGAATAGAGCCTGGGATGAACTTCTCCCTTTTCTGCTGTTTGCAGTGCGGTAAGTTCACCAGGCCTCCACGGGATTCTCTCCATTTGAATTACTGTATGGCCGCCAACCCCAGGGTATCCTAGACCTCCTAAAGGAGTCCTGGGAGGAACAGTGGTCCCCTTCTAAGAATACGAGCAGGAAAAGGATTGATTTGAGACAGCCAGGTCCAGCAAAAGCACCATCAACTCACCAGGTAAGTGACAAAATTAAAATCTTTTAATGCACTACATTAAAAAAAAAAAAAAAAACAGGACAGGAAAAATCTTCCACGTGTTTCGGGCTATACAGCCCTTTCTCAAGAATACCCTGCAATATGTAACTATATGTATTGGACCTTAGGAAGCTCCTATATGTGGTCAGCCGTTTTGCTAGGGAGAATCTTAGATCAGCCAAGGACAGTCAAGAGAGACATTACAATCAAAATGCTCGTATGAGAGTGTTTAACTCGGGAGACCAGGTGATGTTATTGTTACCCAGTTGTGAGAGCAAACTCCTAGCCAAATGGCAGGGCCCATTCAAAGTACTCCGCCGCACTGGTGATGTGGATTACGAAATCGCTCAACCAGGGTCCAGAAAGGGTAAACAAATTTACCATGTGAACTTTCTGAAACCCTGGAAGGTGCAAAGGTCTCTATTCGTCCACCCAGGGGAGGAGGAAACAGACTTAGGTCCTCAGCCCCCACGGAGGAACATCTGTGGTGACGAGAAAATCCCAATGGGTAGACAATTGTCCGCTGAACAAAAAGGGGACTTGTTAGAAATAATTACACAACTCAATTATGTTTTTTTCTGATTTACCAGGGCAAAATAATTTAGTTTCACATGTGATAGAGACAGCACCTGGGGTAAAAGTGCGTTCTCGTCCATACAGGTTGCCTGAAAGCTGTAAGGCCCTGGTAGAGAAGGAGGCACAAGAAATGTTACACTTAGGCGTGATTGAGGAATCATGCAATGAGTGGTGTAGTCCACTAGTTATGGTCCCTAAACCAGATGGGAAGGAAAGATTTTGTGTGGACCTCCGAAAGGTCAATGCGGTATCCAAGTTTGACGCATATCCGATGCCAAGGGTGGACGAGTTAAATGACGCCCTTGGTAACGTGAAATATATATCCACGCTGGACTTAACAAAAGGATACTGGCAAATACCTTTAGAGGAAAAGTCCAAGTGCAAAACAGCCTTTGCCACTCCCATGGGTTTATACCAGTTTGTGACAATGCCATTTGGACTGCATGGAGCACCAGCCACATTCCAGAGAGTCATGGATAAAGTGATGAGACCTCATAGGACTTATGCCACAGCCTACCTAGATGACATTGTCATTTATAGTAAACACTGGCGGGCCCATCTAAATAGGCTAAAAGCGGACCTCAGGTCTCTAAGAGAGGCAGGGCTCACAGCCAACCCTAAGAAATGTGCCTTGGGTAAGGTGGAAACCAAATACTTAGGTTATGCAGTGGGAGGGAGAAAAGTAAGGTCCCTAGCCAACAAGGTAGCTGAAAGAAGTTCCGACCCCTCGAACAAAAACGCAGGTACGCTCTCTGCTGGGTTTAGCAGGGTACTATCGGCGGTTCATCCCCAACTACTCTGAAGTTGCAGCCCCACTAACAGACCCCACAAAAAAGTGTGCCCCTACACAAGTGGTATGGTCGAGGGAGTGCCAGAGAGCCTTTGAGGAGGTAAAAAGGTGTCTATCAGAGGGTCCCGTCCTTAGAAGCCCAGACTTCAACAGGCCTTTTGTATTGCAAACCGATGCATCCAATAGGGCTAGGGGCAGTGCTCCCACAACAGTTTGAGGGAGTGGAACATCCGATCCTTTTTCTGAGTAGGAAATTGTTCCCGAGGGAAAAAAACTACTCAGTGATTGAGAAAGAGTGCCTCGCAGTAAAGTGAGCAATCGAGGCCTTGAGGCATTACCTGGCAGGATTCCATTTTACTTTGGTGACAGACCATGCTTCATTAAAGTGGTTAAATAGTATGAAAGACTCCAATGCTAGGTTGACCAGGTGGTATATGGCCCTCCAACCCTTCTCGTTTGAGATTCAGCACAGACCTGGAAAAGAAAATGCAAATGCTGATTTCTTCTCTAGAGAAAGGGTGGATGGTAGGGCTTCCGCCGTGTGTGGCCCCTACCACACACTAACAGGGGAGGAATGTGACAGGGTGAATAAACGTCACCAGCCTTATGCCTGGCAGACCTATGTTTAGGTCTGCAGTACAGCAGTGATCGGGTTAACATTCAGCTGGAAAGGTCTTGTCAATTAGTCTGGTCCTAGCTGCCTCATCAATGTGAGGAATCGGGGGTCACGGCGGTCGCAGCGTGATCCTCTCTTACCACCCGCGGTCCCCATTGTGTCCGCTCCCTCTCCGTCGGTACCCCCGCCGGGCAGCCGCTGCTCCGCACACAGCGGATAAACATGCGGCTGCCATTAGACTCCAGGATTACAGAGCGCGTGTCAGGCAGAGATAATTTATTCATCCCTCTGGGGCTTAGACTACGCCTCCGGCACTCGCGCGGCTCACGGCCGTACTCCCCTGCCTCTCAGCTGTTCTCAACATACACTCATCAGCACAACCTATCCAATGCTGCTCCACACGCTCCTCCAGGCCTGCCCCCACCTTCCATTGGTCAGCCCACCTTTATAATTCTTGTTCTCCCTGTTGCACATGGCTCTGCATAGTCTCAGCTCTGTTGGATGTGTGCTTTACCCCTCTCCCTGTTACAATGTTTCTCAGGTTCTGATCCGGCTTGTCTAACTACCTTCTCTGGCTCTCGACCCCGGCTTCCTCCTGACTACACTGCATCTCCCGTCCTCTGAACTCGGCCTGAATCTCGACCACCCGGACCTCTCTGCTCCCTGAACTCAGCTACTGCAATCACTAAGGCATTTCTACTGCCCGGATCCGGCAAGTACTATCGATGTAGTCTCCTGGCTTGGCCACGCAAATACCACACTCCGGACACGCTCCTTTCTGCTGTGGGTGCCTGTCTCTTACTTCCCACCTCAGTACAAGGGACGGGTCTGGTCTGCGGGCAGCACTGCGTTTCAATCAAGGAGCTTTAAAAACCCCAGGCTACACACACATGCAGCCTGTCGGAACCAGTGAGATACTGACATGCTGAGGGAGAACTACTGCTAAGGTCTGTCTTCACTATACTATTTTGATGTACTGCTGCGCTGGAATCTGATCAGCCCTTGTTGGGAAAAGGAGCAATCCCTGCTCAGGACTTATTTTCTGTTTGTTCTATATGCTGAAAATAAGCTGTTTTGTTTTTGTGTGCCATATTTGTAAGGCTCAATAAATAAGCCTTTGCAAGAAATCCACGTGTGGTTGCATGTACCCTGCAACACCTGCACATAAACTATATTCAGCATCCCTGACTTTTAAAGGTAACCCTCTAACATTAGTGGGGGTTTGCGGAGCGCACATTTCCTTTCATTTTTTTGCTTTATCGAGTGTCAAAAATGGCGAGTAGCTGGCGACGTGATGATTGCCCATCTGAAAAAGGCTCACCCGGCGAGTTCTTTCTGCTGCAGAGAGAGAGACGCCTCGTCCTGTGCAAATCTCGTCCGAAATAATTTTTTTAAATTTTACATTTTATTACAAGTGTAAATGAGCAGGGGGTCTCCGGAGCAGAGCCGCGTTGATTTCAGGTCCGGGGACCCCCTGTTTCCCGGGATCCAGTCCACGTTATGGGGTGCCGGTATCTCCTATGCATTTTATTCGCACGGTCGCGTGATGCGGGACATTTAAATGCATAGCAGATTCAGACCCCATTAAGGGGTACCAGTATCTCGGGAAGCAGTGGGTCCCCGGATCTCAAATCAAAGCGATTCTGCTCCAAAGACCCCCTGCTACAATTCACTAGTAATAAAACCCTTATTAAAAATTTCACAGATTCGTAACAGTAGCAGCTATCTGCTATGGTAATGAAGCTCCTTTAATGTCATTTTTATTATTAGTTTGCAGGAGCAGGGGGTCTCTTGAGCGCTTTGATTTCAGCCTCCGCGACCCCCTGCTTCCCGAGTTAAAGGCCCTCATATGGGGCATCGGGTGTCGGTATCACCGCCATTTTTAAATCGTCCGCATTACGTGACCGGGAGATTTAAATAATGAAGGAAATACTGGCACCCCATATCTGGGCCTGTAACTCAGGAAGCAGGGGGTCTCCGAGGCTGAAATACATGTAGTTCAGCTCAGGAAGGAGATCCCCTGCTCCCGCACACTAGTCGTTAAAATTACATTAAAGCAGCTTCATTACCTTAGCGCAGGGGGCGCAATTTTTTTTTCCTGCGCCCCCCTGCCGGTGGTCCCCTCATTCCCGCGCCCCCCCCCAACCCCCACTTACTTGCGCTCCGGCGTCATGATGTCACGTTGCTATGGACCATGACGTCACATGACCTCCTGGGTTCATTTTGATGCCGCGTTGCCATGGCAACGCAGGATGGAAGCCGCCGGAGCCAAGGTAAGTAAGGTTTAGAGAGGCCCTGCAGCTCCCCCGGCACTTAATTTAAATGGAGACAAAAAAACAGCGCACAACGCAAATAGTGAAGTTTGAAAGTAACAACTGTATATTAAAATAGGGGATAAATATTCTGCGTACATCAAGGTATTAGGACATAAACATTGAGTGTGTTAAACACACACGTTACCACTCGGCGGCCGCTCATACAGGAGTCAGGAGTATGTTTCCCTTGGCAGGCATCTGGGACAGCAGCTGCGATGCTTTTCCTTCCTAGGAACACCTCTGCATTCGGTCACCGTCTCTGTAGGAAACTCCCCTCTGGTCAGCTGGGCTCCAGACGGATCGAGCAATCTGCAGCCTGCAGACGCACTGGGAGGGTCCCCGGATTGATCAGTGAGGACCTAGGTGGTTCGCAGAGCTCTCCGTTTAGTGCAGCCACAAGCAGGGGTGAACTGGCTGGCTGGGAATGAAACGCCAATATGTCGCGCTGTTGCTCCGATGCGGGACGCTGCGGAGTGACGTCACAGTGGCGATTTCAAAAGTACACAGCAAAAGCGGAAAAAAGTCTCTAAAGTGCCCAAATTGCACACATAGGATAGAGTAGCAATGAAACACTTGGACCAATTACATCCTACATGTTTCGTAGTCACAACTACTTCAGTTTCCCACAGAGACGGTGACCGAATGCAGAGGTGTTCCTAGGAAGGAAAAGCATCGCAGCTGCTGTCCCAGACGCCTGCCAAGGGAAACATACTCCTGACTCCTGTATGAGCGGCCGCCGAGTGGTAACTTGTGTGTTTAACACACTCAATGTTTATGTCCTAATACCTTGATGTACGCAGAATATTTATCCCCTATTTTAATATACACTTGTTACTTTCATACTTCACTATTTGCATTGTGCGCTGTTTTTTTGTCTCCATATCTTCAGTGTTTGGGGGGTGCCGAGCCACCCCCTGTTTAATAGCAGCAGATGCTTTCTACATCACATTACACGGTTATGTAATTTTTTTTAAAAAATTTTAGACTGTGGTTTTTTTGTGGTTTTACCAGTTGAGTAAAAATTAGAAGGGTATATGTTAATACACATTGTATCACTGATTATATTAGAGGTTTATTAGAAGGGTATATGTTAATACACATTGTATCACTGATTATATTAGAGGTTTATTAGTTGCGCTCGATATATTTTGTTTATCACTTAATTTAAATGCCTTCTGGAAGCGCGCGGGACCTCTGTAAACCCCGCCTCCCCCCGTCAGCAGTCTCGCACTCCCCCTGGGGGTCGCGCCCCCCAGTTTTCATACCGTTGCCTTAGCGGATAGCGGCTAAGGCAATGAAGGTGTTAAGGCACTATAAAAGCTTTATTGAGGGAAGAGGGGGTGATTGAAGCGGGTACTTGGCCATACATTCATCCCCTCTTCCCCAATAAATATTTCAATATGTACAAAGCGGTAATAATAGTTCCAGCACTCACTGACTAATGGAATAAATCTAAGGAGTAGGTAAATGCCAAATCAAAAAATGTTTAATATCTACACAAGTTAAATACACGGAATGATGTGACACACACACACAATAATATAAAATACACACTGCAAACATAGGTAGTACAGGGGAAACCAACAGGATAAGGAGTGGAGAGCAAATACGGAAAAAAGGGGGGTGCACAATGGGCACAAAATGGGGATAGACCGGGGGGAAACGTTTCGGGGGCAAACCTCTTCCTCAGGCCCGTTCCCTCAAGTCCCCACAGAGGTACTTCCCTTTACCCCAATGCCCCAACAACAAAAAACAGCACCCCTAACAAACTATGCAAATGAAAAACCACTAAGCAATAAATGCTGAAATCTGATTTAGCACTAGAGAGAATAACAAGTGTGTAAATGTCTTTTTTCAGGTTTTTTAAATTGTATTTTTTTCTTTTAATGTTTTTCATTACCCATTGACTGATAATGTATTAATCTGTGCCCGTTAGGGTACATATGTGAAAGCGTAGAAATAATATCAATGAGTCAGGCTTTCAAAGTATCAACGTGCGTTTATCTGCACCAAGGTACAAATGAGAGAAAGAATTCAAAATGAACTCAGGCCTCTGAAAACATATTGCTTGACATTCACATTTTTAGACATTTCAAAATGAGCAATACGCCCCTTAGGGGGGCTGGCTTAGAGATAAAAACAATATGATGACATATAAAAATCCTTATTCATACATAAATATGCTTCGTAAGTTATTCTCTATCCTATATATTCCACCGCAATGTGGGCCTCTTAACCTCCTGTCTTAAGGAGTAACCGCTTATTCCTTTGGGTGTATCTGCCAGATAAGAGAAGCGGAGGTCAGCAATAAATGACTTTGCAGGAAAAACTCTTACAAATGCAATTATTTCAATTTCATGACTAGTTAGGAATTATACAAGGGATAGTTTCAGCCAGGAGCGATGCTCTGCCACATATCAAACATATACAAATAAACAGATATACATACAAGCAAACACTCAAAATGGCTGCTGCGCCAAAATGGCGGTGATGATAGTCTGTCTCCATATAGCCTGAGCCACACACCATATCTCAATCTTCACAGTCCTCTCTTTTTATTCTTAAAAACATAGTCTTTTAAGGATAATTCAGACAAAACTCAGAAACGTCTTGCTGGCCTGGAGGTTCCAAGATTGCATGACTTTGATGGTTCTGGAAACTCACAGAGCTGCTGGCTATCATATCAGCCAGGTTGGTCTTTCTGCCATCATCTTCATCTGTATTCCATTGAGGGGGACTGACTTTTCCTTCTGAGATTGCATCTTCTGCAGTGCCGTCTGTGATCAGTGGCATGGCCTGGGTATAGGTTGTTACACACCTTTGCAGAAGGGATTTACTGCCCATGACACAGACATACAAAACAACCAGAACTGCAAGCACACAGACAAATCCATTCATCAGCTTCGCTTCTAGGGAACCAACCAATTTGCTAATTACTAACAGATCCCATCCCTCATATCCGCCTTTCCTTAATCTCTCCTGTATCTCTGCGATCTTCTCCTACTCATGCTCAATCTTAGGGTTAGGGTTATTATGGCAGGGAATCATTGTATATATTCCCTTGTGACCCATTAACCTGTGTAGAATTGTGCGAGATTGTATGATTGTCTACAAAATGATGTGTCCACAAAATAATAAACATAACAAATATTTCAAAACCGATCATCCCTTATCATCATCTGGATGGCATAGGCGAATCACACACTCTAAAGCATAAAATATAATATTGAGTCCTGAAAAAACAAATTGTTCGTTTAAGACCGGGCCTTGCCTGAAGCCTTTTTCCCTCTGTGGTTAATGTTCTAGGATTTATTTTGCCTAGATACACTAATTGTTGGTCAGTGGTCAGGGAAATAAAGAATCCCATCAAAACACTGGCTTGATGAGTCTTTGTCTTTGTTAGCTGTTTACGGTGGTGCCGGCACAATTTTTTACGATGCTGCTTTGAATTCTCCTTGGTAGACTGTATAGGCTGCACCTAAGTTTGGAGAGACTTAAAAAATGTCATTAATAAAAAGCACAAGGGGAGCGCTTTGAGCCATCATAATTTAGTATCAGCACAAAGTTTTGTTTTTTCACCACTGTCTTAGCACCCGCATATAGACAGATGTGTTACGGAGATCATAAAAATTATCCTCTCTTTTGTTCATATGCAAATCCTAAGCCATGTGAACAATATACGACATAAAGGATGATGGTATTTAAAACATCAGCAGCTTGAGATTTAAATATATATATCATGTATATATATCATGAATTTGACAATAGCTACTGCTTAAAAAATAAAATCTGGATTGCCTACAGTTGCATTCTTTAAAATGAGAGACTATAGCTGAGGGTTCAAATTAAGACACCTTTTGGAGAGAAAGGAGAGGTAATGGTTAAAAGTTAAAAGTTATAAAAATACATCACATATGCAGGAAAAATTATTTCATATATGACTTTATGCTTACTCATTTATATCTTACGCTTTGTGAAGTACTGAGTATACTTTTGACACTATTCAAATATGGAAATACCTATTCAATATTATTGTATTTTTAATAAAACAATTTCAAACTTCAGCTGCTTAATATTGGCGTATAACCAGCTACATTTTTCTGGGCTTCTGCCACATGCCGTTAAACCGAGCGGTTAAAAATCGCTGGATTCTAGCACATACCGACAGTTATACAGATTGAGGCATCTTAGATCTAAAAAATGCAGCTGCTCATACAGCCCTATTCAGGATAAATTTTCATGGTATCTCAAAAATACAACAATCAGTGATTGTCTCTTGGCATATCGTGTGCTTGTAAGCTTTTACCAACATCTTAAAAAATTCCCAAACCTCTATTAATTATAACAAATAGAATTGAAATGTGTTTGCTGGTTTCTGCGTAGAGGTAATTTGGATACTGCATGTGGGGATTATAACCCCTTCTTGTAATAATTCCTCCATAATAGGGGCTATGCCATCTAAAGCATTTCTGCTGAGAGGGTATTGGCCAATTCTGGGGAGGGCAGCGTGGGGAAAAAATTTAACCCGTACTGGTGCAGCAGAACAGACGTACCCAGTACTGTTGCCGGGAGACGCCCATAAACTATGAGGTATTTGTTCAAACATGGGTACAGAAACAAAAAGCACAATAAATAAGCATAATTTCACACTTCTCTGATACAGAGCAAAATCAACTTTCCAAAAAAATAATATGATAAAAACCCAAAACAGACCAGTTTGATCCTGCAAACTCAGTCCAAAAAAAATAAATTAAAATATAATTCTCTTTTCCCATACTATAACTGAGCTGCTTTTAAATGTTTTTTTTCCCTCTGAGCTTCTAGTTAACTTTTCCTGTCTGGAACGTGGTCTTTGAACATTCACACACACACACAGACACACAGGCACAGACACACAGACACACACAGACACACACACAGACAGACACAGACACACACATACACACACACAGACACAAACACACACACACACACACACACACACACACACACACACACAGACAGACAGACACAGACACACACACACAGACACACACAGACACACACACACACACACACACACACACACACACAGACACAGATAGACACACACACACAGACACACACAGACACACACACACACAGACACACACACACACACACACACACACACACACACACACATTCTCTGCCTACAACTCTTTATCTTCCATGAACATACTTTCTACTTTCTATGGGCAATTAACAAAACTAACAAAACTCCAACATTCTATTAATCCTGTGGGCCGGGGTAAAACTCACTAATGCTTCCTTCCACCATAAGATCAGACACTTTCTTTTGTCTAATATTATTTTTTTTACAAGTAAAAATAAACATTTACTTTTTAAAACTTTGCATTCTAAATATAGCTCGCTTCAGTCCTGACTCCTCTAAATCAGCACATAATATTTAAATTTAAAACTTCCTTATATCCTACTTCCTATTTTATTTGCATCAATAGATCGTTTAAGTATTGTAACACAGTATCTCCCACGCCCAGGAACAACAAAAAAATGTGCTACAGTAAAAAAACATGCTAATGAGCTATGGAATTACTAAAATACAAATCCATCCAAATGTTATTTTAAAACATTACACTAACAAACTTTAACATACAATGCTGCCTAGGTTTATTTTAAATGCTACGGTCATGCCTTGTAAATGGCAGCAGGCTTAATATGCTTTGACCAAAGGGTTAAACTAAATGACCCTTTTACAAGAGATATATAGGTATAGCACTGTGTATTTTTGTCAGATTGGAAGTAGCTTTGGGCATTTAAGTTTTTTGTTGTATAAGTTTATTTTAGTTTATTTTAACCCTTATTATTCTTTCATTCAAAATCATTATGATCTGTTATTTGTATTATTTGTTATTTTTATGATTAGTACTACACGTGACAATGTGAAGCGCTATGTACACTAATGGCGCTATATAATTAAAGATACACATACATAAACTATCAGAGAGTGACCCACAAACCACTCCATGACATGAATATTATTAGTATGCCCTCAAACTAGTTACTATGAGCTTTCTAAAACAAAAACAAAAACAAACAAACAAAAATAAACATTTAAAGAGGATGTCCCCTTGTTCTTTTTCCATGCAGTATTAATGCATTCATCCCTTAAAAAATACTTTAACATTCTTAAATTCCAGCCCTTTCTTCCTAGGTTAATAATTAACTTTCATGTCTCACAGACATGCAAGTCCTGTGACCTTTTCCTTCTTATTTAATATACTCCGTGCCACTAAATATCAATTTCTTTCACATTTTATTACCATAAAGTCTACACATAATTTCAAGGGACGTACCCTTCGCCTTCGAACGAAAATGTAGTTCCCCCATAATTCTCCTGTATTACCCTGATCAACGTTAGTCAATCGTGTACCAATAAGGTGCCCACCACTTGGTATAATATAAGTAGAATATAGAATTAAGGACCTGTGATATTAAAAAATAGTCACCTGTTGCTCCTTAACAATAGTTCTCTTCCCAAGTTTAGGAGACTTTCCACCTTATAACTATTATACCTTCCGGACCCTGACTTGGCCCTGCCGTTTAGCGGCACACGGTATAATCTGATCTGACTTTATGGCAATAATATAAAACAACAATAACAATACCTGATCAGTATAATATTGATAAATTCACGTGATACAGGAGGTCTCGTCACTCAGGTAGGTTGCCCATAAAGAACAAACTGTCTACAGATCACTCAAACAATTTAATCTAATGGCTTTTTTTGTTTAAAAGTATAAAGCTTTACCTTATTCCAAGTGTGCATGTTTGAGTGATCCAACAGCTGTTCCGTCTGGGGCCCTGGTCCCGAGGTATTGAGTGTCACGAGAGCTTGCGACAGGCTGTAATTTACACCAAAACTATATATAAATATATATATACCTGGGTTTGAACTGGGACGAGACTTAGATATGATAAATATAATTTATTCCTTGATAAAGGTGAACACAACAGATTATACAATAACAGGCAAAATATAGACACTTACGTAAAATATGAAAATAATGAAAACAGTCCCATCTGAACTGGCAGTTTCATCCAGCAATCAGCCCAAGACATTGCATGGCATTTCTCTCAGCAATCAGGAAAATCATTCAGCAAACGAAGACGAATGAAGACTTTGCATGAAGACCAAAAATGAAGACAAAGGATAGATGGGGAACAGCAGGTTATAAACCTTTTCTCCTTCTATCTGTAACATTAAGAAGCTGTGATTGGTTTGCAATTATCTCCAGCCAGTCTTGGATGGGGGAACACATTTTAGGACAGGCCCCCCCTGCTAGCTGGCACATGTGCAGTAGAACTCTGGGGTCTCCTTTCTGAGGCCCCACATGTGCAAATGGAATGCCAGGCCAGCTACCCCTCCAGATCTTGGACAAGATAACCTGTGTTGGACAGTGATAAGTGGGACACTTAAAAACTGCTATGGTATGCGCCTCCCCCATACTCACAGACAGGGAGGGTAATAAAACCTTTTGAACAAAACTTAAGTTCTAGCCATTGGGACTCTAGGGCCATCTGTCATCCTGATAGCTTCAGAGACATTTCTTTGCTTTGTCCATACCTGGAGACACAGTATTAACGGACTATTAACCCTTGTGCTCCCGGATGGATTCTAGTGTGTGGGGTGCAGAAACTGAGGTACAATAACCGAGGGGCCACAGGAAAATACACATTTACAGGTTATAACAGGGGTGAAATCACATTTCTGGACCTCAGTCCAGTTAACCCCTCGTCTCCCTGGTGGGGTCAGGGGTGGCCAAATGGGGTGCAACCCCTTTAATCCCGGGCCAAATCCCCTCCATCGCCACACCTCCCCTGCTCAATGGAGCCTGGTGCCCCAGTCGCCTCCCCCAGGCCCTGGGGTACCACTGGCGCCCTTGACGCACTCAATAAGTCCTGAGGGATTGGCCTGGCAACATTGTCCTCCGGCATTGTCCAGTACATTGTCCTGGCCACAGTGGATTGTAAAGTCCAGATCTTGGGGAGCAGGGCTCCACCTTGGCTGCCGGGCATTCTCCTTTGCCTCCCTCTGCCCCCCACCCCGTGCCTTGGGAACCAAGTCCGTGGTGAAGGGGCCCCGGTGCAGTCCAGGCTGCACACTGCCCAGAGACTGGCATGTCTCTGCATCTGCAGGAGACCAGCTATCCAGCACAGACCGTCGCTTTCCTGTCAACCAAGTCTGGGAAAGGGCTATGTCACTATTCTGTAGGGACCCTACCTGCCCTGGCTCTGTGCCACCCTGTAGCTGCTCCGCCATACTCCTGACTCTCCTCCCTGGCTGCCTATCTACCCCCAGCCCTCCCTTTGGGAACCCTGGGGGATCTGTCAGGGGGGTCACTCCTGGCCCGTCAGAGCAAGGGACTTTCTGCCTACCTAGCCAATCCCTAGCTTCTGCCAGCTGCCTAACACCCCACTGACCTCCTATCTCCCCCTGCTCCACGGTGCCTCCCTGCCTAGCCTCCCCTAGGCCCAGCACCTCAGCCTGCTGCTTACCTCCCTGCAGGCCACCTGCACTCCTCTCCTCACTGGGCAATCCTACCCTAGACCCTGGAACTACCTGAGTGCACCTACCTCCCTGAACTTGTCTCCCCCTTACCAGGGATGAGCTCAGGGGCACCTCTCCAGATGCAACCGCCTTAGCGCTTGGCTGGCAGGTATCCCTGGGGTGGCACAAGCCTGCCACTGCCCCGGATACCCCCAGCCCATAGCTAGGCTGAAACAGGGGGTTGCTGATCTGAGAAACCCCCTGAGGCTCTGCATGGGTAATGGGGGAATCTAGCTGCAATACCTGCTGCTGTCCCTCCCCGGCTACCACTAGCCCTTCTTCTCCCACTGAGATCTGCTGCGGGCTACCAACCTGCAGCCTCCCCTCACTCCGCTTCTCCCTAGCTAATCCTAACCTGGATCCTAGGGACACCTGAGTGAGGCCATCTCCCTGACACTGTCTCCCCATTACCGGGGATGAGCTCAGGGTTGCTGGTGCAGATGCACCCACCTTAGTTCCTGGCTGGCAGGTAATCCGGGGGTGGTCTAACTTTGCCACAACCCCTGATACCTCCAGCCCAGAGCAAGGCTGCAACAGTGGGGCTCTTAACTGAGAGTCCCCTTGCTGCCCCGCCAGGGTAATGGGGAATCCTGACTGCCCTACCAGCTGCCCTTCCTTCCCCTCCCCTGGTGCCCCTATCTCCTTCCACCCCCCAGTCACCCCTAGAGTGAAACAACAGGGTACAGTCATAGGGAAACATAAGTCAGAGTCAGTCTGCGACTTGGTCTGGCTTACCTTGCTGGTCCCCGCAGAGACCGCCGCCTTCGTTGGTCCCAATTGCAGGGGGATTGGAGCGGCCGCCACCGGCCCCATCTGGGCTGGGCAGCACCGGGCCGCTGCCGCAACAGCGCCCGGGTTGGGTACAGGTAAAATGGTGCAGGACAAGGGTCCCAGGTCTTTGTGGAGGAACACAGCTCCATGCAAACTTGGTAAAATAACCCCCTGCCGCAACCCCTGTCCCTCCCCCCGAATAAAACTGCCGCCGGCAGGATGCCGGAGTGGCGGCGTCTTCTCTGCTGCCGCTGCTGGTTCTCCGCCGGGATCAGGTGGATGGCCGCTGCTCTCCGCCGCTGTTGCTGATGCAGCCCGTCCAGGTTCTCCAGGAGACGTCCCGAGGAGGGTTGTCGCCCCGGCTGGGCGGGAGCCATCAGAGGATGCCACTAACTGGGTCATCTTTTCCGCAGCTCGTGAGCGTTGGCCCTGAGGGGCTTCTTCGCCTGACCGCACACGGTCAGGGCACTGGGCATTATTGTGGCCCATTTGTTGGCAGTGCCGCAGCAACTGCCGGTGCTTCTCCGCCACCGGTGGACTAACCCCAGCAAGGGGCAACGGAGTCCAGAGCGGAGAGGCTTGAGCGCCGGGCTCTGGGAGGGGATAAGTGGGTCGGATCATCGCCAGCTTCAGCTGCTCGAGCCGCTCAGCCGGGGACATCTCTCCCTGCGCAAACATCAGGGCCAGCAATTCTGGGTAAAATGGACTGGCCGCCGCAACGGCCAATACCTCTCCTGGTGCAAGACCACCCGCTCCCTCCACAAGTCTCTGCCGTCCCGGAGCTGGGTCCCTTCCCTGCTCTCCGGGCGGTGTGATGGTTACAGCAGCTGCAGCTGTGGATCTTTGCTCAGCCTGCCGGGTTTCATGCTCACCGATTGCTGTCTCTCTCTCAGCCTTGCTGGCTGCTGCTCCCCCCGCCGACTTGATGCACTCCTCTGGTCTCAGTGCCCGGCTCCAGTCAGACGGATGGCCGGCACTTTGGTTCTGGAGGAAATGCTTCTCACAAGTAGGGGAACAGTGAGGAGGTGCCATATCTTGTGTTATATGTTGTACACTGTGTGTTCAATATCTTTAGTCCCAGGAACTTGCAATTACCCTCAAGTTCCCACTGGATCACAGTACCCCGCAGAATACTGTAATCCAGGTCCAGTTCAGTCCCGCCGCTGCCACCAGTTAATTACAAGCCTGTCACGAGAGCTTGCGACAGGCTGTAATTTACACCAAAACTATATATAAATATATATATACCTGGGTTTGAACTGGGACGAGACTTAGATATGATAAATATAATTTATTCCTTGATAAAGGTGAACACAACAGATTATACAATAACAGGCAAAATATAGACACTTACGTAAAATATGAAAATAATGAAAACAGTCCCATCTGAACTGGCAGTTTCATCCAGCAATCAGCCCAAGACATTGCATGGCATTTCTCTCAGCAATCAGGAAAATCATTCAGCAAATGAAGACGAATGAAGACTTTGCATGAAAACCAAAAATGAAGACAAAGGATAGATGGGGAACAGCAGGTTATAAACCTTTTCTCCCTCTATCTGTAACATTAAGAAGCTGTGATTGGTTTGCAATTATCTCCAGCCAGTCTTGGATGGGGGAACACATTTTAGGACAGGCCCCCCCTGCTAGCTGGCACATGTGCAGTAGAACTCTGGGGTCTCCTTTCTGAGGCCCCACATGTGCAAATGGAATGCCAGGCCAGCTACCCCTCCGGATCTTGGACAAGATAACCTGTGTTGGACAGTGATAAGTGGGACACTTA
Organism: Ascaphus truei; assembly: GCF_040206685.1. Taxonomy (NCBI): domain Eukaryota; kingdom Metazoa; phylum Chordata; class Amphibia; order Anura; family Ascaphidae; genus Ascaphus; species Ascaphus truei. The sequence continues at coordinate 67,017 of NW_027456743.1, read as the reverse complement.
AAAACTGCTATGGTATGCGCCTCCCCCATACTCACAGACAGGGAGGGTAATAAAACCTTTTGAACAAAACTTAAGTTCTAGCCATTGGGACTCTAGGGCCATCTGTCATCCTGATAGCTTCAGAGACATTTCTTTGCTTTGTCCATACCTGGAGACACAGTATTAATGGACTATTAACCCTTGTGCTCCCGGATGGATTCTAGTGTGTGGGGTGCAGAAACTGAGGTACAATAACCGAGGGGCCACAGGAAAATACACATTTACAGGTTATAACAGGGGTGAAATCACATTTCTGGACCTCAGTCCAGTTAACCCCTCGTCTCCCTGGTGGGGTCAGGGGTGGCCAAATGGGGTGCAACCACTTTAATCCCGGGCCAAATCCCCTCCATCGCCACATTGAGGGCCCTATTCGGGTCGCCATCTGTGAAAGCGTAGAAATAATATCAATGAGCAAAGGGTTCAAAATATCAACGTGCGTTTATCTGCACCAAGGTAAAAATGAGAGAAAGATATACATTTAAAAATGAGTAATACGCCCTTTAAGGGGGCTGACTTAGAGATAAAAACAATATGATGACTTATAAAAATCCTTATCTTATACTATATTAGTGAAAGCACTGTATGTTTGCCTGCCTGCATGCATGCCTGCCTGCCTGCTGGATGTCCGGTGTCCCTAGGGGAAATCTCATTGGTCCCTTGGGCCGCCCCCGCACACCTCTCATTGGCCTGAGGCGGAGTGACGGCCCAAAGGACACACAGGGACACAAACACACACACAGGGACACACACACACACACACACACACACACACACACACACACACACACACACGGACACACACACAGGGACACACACACACACACAGTAGGGGGGGGTGTACATTAGCAGCATATATAAAACGGGGGGGGGGGTGGGCCTCACATACCCGCCGGAGCCTCCGCCTCTTCCTCCCCGAAATCAGCCTCCACACCCACGCTTTCAAACCCCCCCCCCCCCCCGGCGCCGCTACAGTCAGCGGAGGAGCGAGCGCCCGGGACACAGCGGGGGAGCGGCCACAACAAGCTGCCTCCCGCCTCAGATCCACGTGGGAGCGGCCGGACGGGTGAGTGAGCGGCCTTCACCCACCCCTCACCCCCCTTCAAATCAACTCCCCTCCACCCCCCCCCCGGCGCCGCTACAGTCAGCGGAGCGAGCGAGCGCCCGGGACACAGCGGGGGAGTGGCCACAACAAGCTGCCTCCCGCCTCAGATCCACGTGGGAGCGGCCGGACGGGTGAGGGAGCTGCCGGACGGGTGAGTGAGCGGCCGGACGGGTGAGGGAGCGGCCTCCCCTCACCCCCCTTCACCTCCCCTCACCCCCCTTCACCTCACCTCCCTTCACCTCACCTCCCCTCACCCACCCCTCACCTCCCCTCACCCCCCTTCACCTCACCTCCCCTCACTCCACTTCCCTTCCCTTCCACCTCCCTCCACCCCCCCCCTTCACCTCCCCTCCACCCCCCCTTCACCTCCCCTCCACCCCCCCCTTCACCTCCCCTCCACCCCCCCCCTTCACCTCCCCTCCACCCCCCCCCTTCACCTCCCCTCCACCCCCCCCCCTTCACCTCCCCTCCACCCCCCTCCAGCCCCCCCCCTTCACCTCCCCTCCACCCCCCCCCTTCACCTCCCCTCCACCCCCCCCTTCACCTCCCCTCCACCTCCCCCCTTCACCTCCCCTCCACCCCCCCCCTTCACCTCCCCTCCACCCCCCCCTTCACCTCTCTCCACCCCCACCCCCCCTTCACCTTCCCTTCACTCCCCCCTTACAACCTCCCACCACCTCCTCACCACCTCCACCCCCCTTCCCACCTCCCCCACCCCCCTTCCCAACTCCCCACCACCTCCCCCCCTTCCCACAACCTCCCCCCCACCCCCCCCTTCCCACCACCTCCCCCCTACCTCCCCTTCCCCCCCCTCCTTCCCACCACCTCCCCCCCCCCCACCCCCCCCTTCCCTGAGGCGGAGTCACGGGCCAAAGGACACACAGGGACACAAACACACACAGACACACACACACACACACACATAGACACACACACACACACACGTAGACACACACACACACACAGACGTAGACACACACACACGTATACACACACACACACGTATACACAAACACACACACGTAGACACAAACACACACACGTATACACAAACACACACACGTAGACACACACACACAGACACACACGTAGACACACACGTAGACACACACGTACACACACACACACACACGTACACACACGCGTACACACACACACACGTACACACACGCACGTAGACACACACACACGTACACGTAGACACACACACATGTACACGTAGACACACACACACACATGTACACGTAGACACGTACACACACACACACACGTACACGTACACACACACACACACATAGACACGTACACACACACACATGTACACGTATACTCACACACATGTACACATACACACACACATGGAGACATACACACACACATGGAGACATACACACACACACACATGGAGACATATACACACACACACATGTATACATACACACACACGTATACACTCACACACGTATACACACAGGTATACATACACATAATGTATACACACACACACATGTATACACACACATGTATACACACACACACATGTATACACACACACATGTATACACACACACACATGTATACCCATACACACGTGTATACACACACACACACATGTGTACACACACACATGTGTATACACACACATGTGTACACACACACACATGTGTACACACACACATGTGTACACACACACACATGTGTACACACACACGTGTATACACACACATGTGTATACACACACATGTGTATACACACACATGTGTATACACACACATGTGTATACACACACACACGTGTATACACACACACACGTGTATACACACACATGTATACACACACACACACACATGTATACACACATACACATGTATACACACACACACATGTATACACACACACACACGTATACACACACACACACATGTGTATACACACACAAACATGTGTACACACACACAAACATGTATACACGTGTATACACACATGTGTATACACACACGTATACACACACACAATATATACATACACACAATGTATACACACACACATGTGTATACACACACACATGTGTATACACACACACATGTGTATACACACACACGTGTATACACACACACACACGTGTATACACACACGTGTATACACACACGTGTATACACACACACGTACACATACACACACACACACATGTATACACACACACACATACAATGTATACACACAAACATGTATACACACACACACCCCAGCACCACCACATCAGCACACCGGTATCCCATGCCCCACCAGCACACTGGCATTCTCGGCTCCCCACCATTCCCAGCCCCCATCAACACCATCAGCACCCACACATCGCCACCTTTGCACCTCCCCCATCGGCACACCCACATCCGCACCCCCACATCAGCACCAAACCCTCCCAAATCAGCACACCCATACAATCACCATCAGTACAGCCACAGCAGCACTACCACCGCACATGGGCCGCGTGGACCACTCCCCACCCAAATGCCACACCCACACCACAAACATCCCGGGCAACGCCGGGGCTCTCAGCTAGTTAATACATAAATATGCTTCGTAAGTTATTCTTTATCCTATATATTCCACCGCAATGTGGGCCTCTTAACCTCCTGTCTTAAGGAGTAACCGCTTATTCCTTTGGGTGTATCTGCCAGATAAGAGAAGCGGAGGTCAGCAATAAATGACTTTGCAGGAAAAACTCTTACAAATGCAATTATTTCAATTTCATGACTAGTTAGGAATTATACAAGGGCTAGTTTCAGCCAGGAGCGATGCTCTGCCACATATCAAACATACACAAATAAACAGATATACATACAAGCAAACACTCAAAATGGCTGCTGCGCCAAAATGGTGGTGATGATAGTCTGTCTCCATATAGCCTGAGCAACACACCATATCTCAATCTTCACACCTATTAATACAGTGATAGCCAATGCATTTTTTTGGCAAATGTTTGTTTTCTATTGAGTGTTATTTTTTCTATTTCTGTTTATTGTTTCGATGAAATTTTTTGAAATTTTGATGGTTTGTTTTTATCTATTTGTCCGATTGTATAGAGTTTTGGTTACAATTAATTAATTGTTTTGTTGGTTAGTGCTTTTATTTAATTGGTTGGCTAGTGCTTGTATTTATTTCATTTGTTGGCTAGTGTTTTTATTTATTGAATGGTGTTGTTTAGCTGCTTGTGTATATATTTTATTGTGTCTTTTGGGTCTTCATGCATTTTTATTAGGGTGACCATTGACTGCTATAGTGGCTTATCAGGGGCCCATATAATATGTGTATGATGTACCACTATGCCATTCAACGGGTACAGGGTGGGTATAGTGGTTCCGGGGTGGGTGGTTAGGCCTCCCGAGTGAGTAGTAGGGGCGGGTGGGTTAAACCCTTAATTACAATAGCGGTTATTAACCGCTAAAGTGATTAAGGGGTTAGGGCCTAATAGATTATATTTTTTAATGTATTATTGCTGGCATCGGAAGACATGGACCTTCTGTATGCTGATGCGGATGCCCTTTATGATGGCAGGAGCAAGTAGGAAGGTTTATTTACTTTATTTATGCTTGTTTACTTTTTTTTTTAATTTAATAATGGGCAAATGAGCTATTATCCATATTTTGATAATAGTTATTTTGCCCATTACTGAACTGTATATGTTAATGAGGTGTATTTATTGCAATGTATGCCATAAAAAAAATTGGCAACAGGACTGGTACCGCAGGCAAATGGGGACCCACGGGGACAACCCGAGGACCCCCGATACCCAAAGGGACTACCTGAGGACCCACGGACACCACCCGAGGACCCCCGCCGGCCTCTGGTATCAATCCTGTGTTTATAAAAATAAATTATGGTTCTATGTGGGGGCACAGGGGGTGGGTGGGTTGTGTATTGTTGGTTATTACATATTGTAATGAGAGAGAATAATGATAGACAGCACTCAAAAAAATATACTGATAATCTTATGCAAATTGCAGGGTGCAAAATAGAGGAAAAAAAGGAGGACCCAATTCCTCCTAAATAATTACAAAGCGGTAATAATAGTTCCAGCACTCACTGACTAATGGAATAAATCTAAGGAGTAGGTAAATGCCAAATCAAAAAAATGTTTAATATCTACACAAGTTAAATACACGGAATGATGTGACACACACACACAATAATATAAAATACACACTGCAAACATAGGTAGTACAGGGGTAAATAACAGGATAAGGAGTGGGGAGCAAATATGGAAAAAAGGGGGGGCACAATGGGCAAAAAATGGGGATAGAGAAGGGGGCAACATTTCAGGGACAAACCCCTTCCTTAGGCCCATTCCCTCAATTCCCAAGGGGACACAGAGGTACTTCCCTCGATGCCCCAACAACAAAAAACAGCACCCCTAACAAACTATGCAAATGAAAAACCTCTAAGCAATAAATGCTAGTATCAGATATAGCATTAGAGAGAATAGTAAGTATGTAAATGTCTTTTTTTCAGGTTTTTTTATTGTATTTTTTTCTTTTAATGTTTTTTTATTGCCCATTGACTGCTAATGTATTAATCTGTGCCCCTTTAGGGTACAGATTAATACAGTGATAGCCAATGCATTTTTTGGCAAATGTTTTTTTTTTTATCGAGTGTTATTTTTTCTATTTCTGTTTATTGTTTGGATGAAATTGTTTGTAATTTTGATGGTTTCTTTTGATCTACTTGTCCAATTGTTTAGCGTTTTTAATTATTTATTTTGTTGGCTCATGTTGGATACAGAGATAGAAAAGGATCCCCTTTGAATGTGGCACAAAGAACACCCGATTACTTAAAAATCAATTTTATTATAATAAATTTAAATATAGGTGTGCGGGATTGTGGACAGACAAAACAAACAAGTAAACATAAAATAAAAAATTCGGAGAGTGAATCGCAAGGGTAGTCTAGGAGCAAATAACCAACACTTTATAGAACTATTCAAATAAAGATTCTACCCACAAAAATGTTGTTGTGTTTATTTCAACTCCTATTGTCCTTAATGGGTACTGAGTATACTTTTGACAGTATTCAAATACGGAAATTTAATATTATTGTATTATTAATAAAACAATTTCAAAAGTCAGCTGCTTAATATTGCTATATTTTTCTGTGCTTCTGCCACATACCGTTGAACAGAGCGGTTAAAAATCGCTGGATTCTAACATATACCGACAGTTATACAGATTGAGGCAGCTTAGAGCTAAAATGCAGCTGCTCATACAGCCCTATTCAGGATAAATTTTTCATGGTATCTCAAAAATACAACAATCGGTGATTGTCTCATACCATATCGTGTGCTTGTAAGCTTTCACCAACATCTTAAAAAATTGCCAAACCTCTATTAATTATCACAAATATAATTGAAATGTGTTTACTGGTTTCTGCATTGAATTACTGGAATGTGGATACTGCATGTGGGGATAATAACCCCTTCTTGTAATAATTCCTCCATAATAGGGACTATGCCATCTAAAGCATTTCTACTAAGAGGGTATTGGCCAATTCTGGGGAGGGCAGCGTTGGAAAATAATTTAACCTGTACTGGTGCAGCAGACCAGACGTACCCAGTACTGTTGCCGGGAGACGCCCATAAACTATGAGGTATTTGTTCAAACATGGGTACAGAAGCAGAAGCACAACAAATAAGCATAATTTCACACTTCTCTGATACAGAGCAAAATCAACTTTACAAAAAATAATAAGATAAAAATCCAAAACAGACCAGTTTGATCCTGCAAACTCAGTCAAAAAAAAATAATTAAATATCATTCTCTTTTCCCATATTATAACTAAGCTACTTTTAAACAATTTTTTCCCTCTGAGCTTCTAGTTAACTTTTCATGTCTGGAACGTGGTCTTTGTACATTCTTTAAGCTGGAGGAGGAGGGCCAGCCCGCTTGGCTGCTTTAAAACTTCACTCTTTTAAATGACTGCTGTTCAAAAATCAGACAGGACCAGTTCATTAAAGAAAACAAATAGTTAGTTTTCTATTAGAAGTTTGAACAGAGAAACCTTGATAACTAAAAAACAAAAACAAAACCATCTCTGCAACCTTTCCTATAAAACAAAAATTGTATTGTTTTATTTACTATTTATTTCTAATTCCTTACCTCTCTTTCACACACACACGCACACACACTCACACACACACACACACGCACACATGCACACACGCACACACACACACACACACACACACACACACACACACACACACACACACACACACACACACACACACACACACACACACACGTTCTCTGTCTACAACTCTTTGTCTTCCATCAACATTCTTTCTACTTTAAATTTAAAACTTCCTTATATCCTACTTGATATTTTATTTGCATCAATAGATCGTTTAAGTATTGTAACACAGTATCTCCCACACCCAGGAACAACAAAAAAATGTGCTACAGTAAAAAAACATGCTAATGAGCTATGGAATTACTAAAATACAAATACAAATCCATCCAAATGTTATTTTAAAACATTACACTAACAAACTTTAACATACAATGCTGCCTAGGTTTATTTTAAATGCTACGGTCATGCCTTGTAAATGGCAGCAGGCTTAATATGCTTTGACCAAAGGGTTAAACTAAATGACCCTTTTACAAGGGATATATAGGTATTGCACTGTGTATTTTTGTCAGATTGGAAGTAGCTTTGGGCATTTAAGTTTTTTGTTGTATAGGTTTATTTTAACCCTTATTATTCTTTCATTCAAAATCATTATGATCTGTTATTTGTATTATTTGTTATTTTTATGATTAGTACTACACGTGACAATGTGAAGCGCTATGTACACTAATGGTGCTATATGAATAAAGTCATACATACATACATACATACATACATACATACATACATACATACATACATACAATAACTCTCAGAGAGTGACCCACAAACCACTCCATGACATGTATATTATTATTATGCCCTCAAACTAGTTACTATGAGCTTTCTAAAACAAAAACAAACAAACAAAAATAAACATTTAAAGAAGATGTCCCCTTGTTCTTTTTCCATGCAGTATTAATGCATTCATCCCTTAAAAAATACTTTAACATTCTTAAATTCCAGCCCTTTCTTCCTAGGTTAATAATTAACTTTCATGTCTCACAGACATGCAAGTCCTGTGACCTTTTCCTTCTTATTTAATATACTCCGTGCCACTAAATATCAATTTCTTTCACATTTTATTACCATAAAGTCTACACATAATTTCAAGGGACGTACCCTTCGCCTTCGAACGAAAATGTAGTTCCCCCATAATTCTCCTGTATTACCCTGATCAACGTTAGTCAATCGTGTACCAATAAGGTGCCCACCACTTGGTATAATATAAGTAGAATATAGAATTAAGGACCTGTGATATTAAAAAATAGTCACCTGTTGCTCCTTAACAATAGTTCTCTTCCCAAGTTTAGGAGACTTTCCACCTTATAACTATTATACCTTCCGGACCCTGACTTGGCCCTGCCGTTTAGCGGCACACGGTATAATCTGATCTGACTTTATGGCAATAATATAAAACAACAATAACAATACCTGATCAGTATAATATTGATAAATTCACGTGATACAGGAGGTCTCGTCACTCAGGTAGGTTGCCCATAAAGAACAAACTGTCTACAGATCACTCAAACAATTTAATCTAATGGCTTTTTTTGTTTAAAAGTATAAAGCTTTACCTTATTCCAAGTGTGCATGTCTGAGTGATCCAGCAGCTGTTCCGTCTTGGGCCCTGGTCCCGAGGTATTGAGGGCCCTATTTGGGTCGCCATCTGTGAAAGCGTAGAAATAATATCAATGAGTCAGGGGTTCAAAATATCAACGTGAATTTATCTGCACCAAGGTACAAATGAGAGAAAGAATTCAAAATGAACTCATGCCTCTGAAAACATATTGCTTGACATTCACATTTTTATACATTTAAAAATGAGTAATACGTCCATTAAGGGGGCTGGCTTAGAGATAAAAACAATATGATGACATATAAAAATCCTTATTCATGCATAAATATGCTTCGTAAGTTATTCTTTATCCTATATATTCCACCGCAATGTGGGCCTCTTAACCTCCTGACTTAAGGAGTAACCGCTAAGCCCTTTGGGTGTATCTGCCAGATAAGAGAAGCGGAGGTCAGCAATAAATGACTTTGCAGGAAAAACTGTTACAAATGCAATTATTTCAATTTCATGACTAGTTAGGAATTATACAAGGGCTAGTTTCAGCCAGGAGCGATGCTCTGCCACATATCAAACATACACAAATAAACAGATATACATACAAGCAAACACTCAAAATGGCTGCTGCACCAAAATGGTGGTGATGATAGTCTGTCTCCATATAGCCTGAGCCACACACCATATCTCAATCTTCACACCTATTAATACAGTGATAGCCAATGCATTTTTTTGGCAAATGTTTGTTTTCTATTGAGTGTTATTTTTTCTATTTCTGTTTATTGTTTCGATGAAATTGTTTGTCATTTTGATGGTTTGTTTTTATCTATTTGTCCGATTGTATAGAGTTTTTAATTATTTATTTTATTAGCTCATGGTTTGAATTGATGCGTTGGCTACTGGTTTTATTAATTCATTGATTTTCTTGCTACTGGTTACAATTAATTAATTGTTTTGTTGGTTAGTGCTTTTATTTAATTGGTTGGCTATTGCTTGTATTTATTTCATTTGTTGGCTAGTGTTTTTATTTATTGAATGGTGGTGTTTAGCTGCTTGTGTATATGTTTTATTATTGTGTCTTTTGGGTCTTCATGCATTTTTATTAGGGTGACCATTGACTGCTATAGTGGCTTATCAGGGGCCAATATTATAAGAGTATGATGTACCACTATGCCATTCAATGGGTACAGGGTGGGTATAGTGTTTCCGGGGTGGGTGGTTAGGTTTCCCAAGTGGGTAACAGGGGGGGGGGTTAACCCCTTAATTACAATAGCGGTTATTAACAGCTAAAGTGATTAAGGGGTTAGGGGCTAATAGATTGTATTTTTAATGTATTATTGCTGGCATCGGAAGACATAACCTGCAATATGCTGACGAGGACGCCCTTCATGATGGCAGGAGCAAGTAGGAAGGTTTATTTACTTTATTTATGATTGCTGACTTTTTAAAAAAATATATAATAATGGGCAAATGAGCTATTATCCATATCTTGATAATAGTTATTTTGCCCATTACTGAACTGTATGTGTTAAGGGGTTTATTTATTGCAATGTATGCCATAAAAAAAATTGGCAACAGGTCTGGTACCGCAGGCAAGCGGGGATCCACAGGGACAACCCGAGGACCTCCGATACCCATGGGGACAACCTGAGGACCCACGGACCCCACCCGAGGACCCCCGCCGGCCTCAGGCATCAATCCTGTGTTTATAAAAAATAAATTATGGTTTTATGTGGGGGCACAGGGGGTGTGTGGGCTGTGTATTGTTGGTTATTACATATTGTAATGAGGGAAAATAATGATAGACAGCACATAAAAAAATATACTGATAATCTTATGCAAATTGCAGGGTGCAAAATAGAGGAACAAAAGAAGGACCAAATTCCTCCTAAATAATTACAAAGCAGTAATAATAGTTCCAGCACTCACTGACTAATGGAATAAATCTAAGGAGTAGGTAAATGCCAAATCAAAAAAATGTTTAGTATCTACACAAGTTAAATACACGGAGTAATGTGACACACACACAATAATATAAAATACACACTGCAAACATAGGTAGTACAGGGAAAAAAACAGGATAAGGAGAATAGAGCTAATAAGGAAAAAAGGGGGGGCACAATGGGGAAAAAATGGGGATAGACAGGGGGGCAACATTTCGGGGACAAACCCCTTCTTAGGCCCATTCCCTCAATTCCCAAGGGGACACAGAGGTACTTCCCTTTACCCCAATGCCCCAACAACAAAAAACAGCACCCCTAACAAACTGTGCAAATGAAAAACCTCTAAGCAATAAATGCTAGTATCAGATATAGCAGTAGAGAGAATAGTAAGTATGTAAATGTCTTTTTTTCAGGGTTTTTTATTGTATTTTTTTCTTTTAATGTTTTTTATTGCCCATTGACTGCTAATGTATTAATCTGTGCCCCTTTAGGGTACAGATTAATACAGTGATAGCCAATGCATTTTTTTGGCAAATGTTTTTTTTCTATTGAGTGTTATTTTTTTCTATTTCTGTTTATTGTTTGGATGAAATTGTTTGTAATTTTGATGGTTTCTTTTTATCTATTTGTCCAATTGTTTAGCGTTTTTAATTATTTATTTTGTTGGCTCATGTTGGATACAGAGATAGAAAAGGATCCCCTTTGAATGTGGCACAAAGAACACCCGATTACTTAAAAATCAATTTTATTATAATAAATTTAAATATAGGTGTGCGGGATTGTGGACAGACAAAACAAACAAGTAAACATAAAATAAAAAATTCGGAGAGTGAATCGCAAGGGTAGTCTAGGAGCAAATAACCAACACTTTATAGAACTATTCAAATAAAGATTCTACCCACAAAAATGTTATTGTGTTTATTTCAACTCCTATTGTCCTTAATGGGATAATGATCCCTGTATACTGATAAATCAATATAATGATTGATGTTGAGATAGTACACCTCCTATAAATGTCCTTGGAGGGTGACAAGAAGCAGTATGACCTTCTTAATGGAAATTGTTCAACCTGAAAACCCAGGTGAGTGGGTGGGTATAGTAGCCCCTCCACCACTGAGCCAAATATAGGGATTAGCTCAGTTGGGTAACACTAGGAGGAACACTTCCCACAAACTTTGGGTAAGAAGTGTTAAGTCCAGGGTTCAGCTCTGTGGCTGATTAGAATCGTGAACAAACATGCTGAAGCTTCTGTATTGTATATCTTAGGAACACCAGAGCTGAGTAAGGAATTCTGTAGGTCTATATTAGAATTTAAAAAACCAGAATAAGTGGGTGGGTATAATTACCCTTCCACCACCGAGCAAAATATAATTATCTGCTCAGTTGGGTGGTACTAGGATATACACCTCTTCCAGATGTTAGTCAGAGGTGTTAGATCCAGTACCCAGCTTTGTAGCTGATTGAAAACATAGATATACGTGTTCACAAATTACTCCTCATAAATAAATGAGAGTGTACTATATCAAGTGTCAGAGCGTTCTTGCTGTCCACGGCTACAGTCTCCGAAATGCTCTGACTTGAAAGGGACGCCCTTGTCTCTCCGAATCAGCCAACGTCGCTGGTTAGCTGACGTCACACGTACCCGACGTACGTTTCACCAATAGGCGTCATCGGGGGCAGTTTACTGGAGGATTTCCATAGTATTTATACCCATAATGATTACAGCCAAATTGGACAGCTAGAAATCTCATTGGTTCACGCCTGTGTCATTTAAGATGGCGTTGCGTCGTGAAAATCGCCCACTTAGTCCCGATGGAGGTAATAATTGGCTCCCAGGGATCTAATAGAGTAGTGCCCACCCTCGTGTAGCAACAGGGTATTTGTAAGGAATGCATTGTCAGATAAGCCCATAACTCCTTGATCCTGCCCACTAAGATCTGATTGGGTGGATCGTGGAGTGTGTAAACAAAACAGACAAGCTGCATAACGACAGGCGGCTGGACAAAAGATGTACAAACCCTGGATTCCTATGGGTGAGTACTGTGTACTAAACAGAAGTATATATATACTTTGTGATACATATAAATGATAAAGGTGTTGGCAATACTTAATTACCAGTTCAACACTGTTTCCCAGAATCACACTGCGTCCTTGTTTTTGTTTTGAAGGCGTAAAGGTCATATTGAAATATTTGATTAGGTGCCCCCCCCCTAAATAATGATGCATTATTGGGGTATATTGGTCCCTGGGGCACATTATTGTTTCCTAAACACCTGTGGATCATGTACATGCAGCTTAAAGTTGGTGGATAAGGATAATGTTAGTGAGCCTGAAACAAGGCGTGAATGTGTCATATTGTATATACTATGTCCCTGCCAAAACCTGTTGTACTGTCTCCCTATGCTCCAGGGGGAGAAAAAGCATGCTAATATGGATGTTGTTACAAAAAAAAATTCCACATAAAAGTTTACTTAATGCATGTCTATATGATTGACTAGAAAAATCACCCCAAGAGAGGGGGGGTGGGGGGCTTGAGGATGATGACAAAAAGTGCGCCATCAAGGTGCACACAGAGATAAATTGATAAATTGAATACCAATAGTTCCAAAACTGGATGGATAAACCATGAGACAGAACTGATAAAAAAAAACTCCCATTGGGAGACAAAATGGGGGGGGGGGGGAGGGGAGGTGTGAAGAAGGTGAACATCAAATAAATGTTGATTGCAGTATATTTATTTAGAAAGGCTCCAAGTAACATATAGACCATGGATAACCATCATGAATCAAGAGATGAAAGGGGAAAAGAGGAAGCCCTCATTTAGGCCGTCTGGAGTGAGTGTGGATAAGGTGTAAATCCACCTAGCTTCTTTGCGTAGTAATTGTTTATCCAAATCTCCTCCATGGCTAACGCTTGGTAAATGGTCTATTGTTACAGACGTGCTCGCCACAAACCGGGACCGCACTGCGGGGCTGAGGTGGGGTTACATAATCACCTACCTTAGACGACATAGTCGGATCTGGAGTGCGAAGTCCATTGTCGAACAAGCCGGGATCAGAACTGAGAAGGCAGCGTAGTCTGTGGACAAGCCAGGGTCAGGATTGGAGAAGGCAGCATCGTCGTTATTCGGGCAGTAGTTCGGCAACGGGTAGACAGGAGCTCTCCACTTCAGCGTAGGAGCGTGAGCACGGTAGTGGCCTCTGCGCGAGGAGCGGGCATGGCCCATGACGCTGATCTCTGTAGGGGAATACAGCGGGCTGGTCAAAGGACACCGCAGGGCAGTGCCGGGGAAAACCAGAGCTTCAACACAGGAGTCCAAAAGAGGCCTCTGCATTGAGAGTAGCAGCAGACCTCAGGAAATGGAAGGTGACATCTGCTAGGGGAGAATGCAGCAGGTAACAGGAACAAGTGCTGGCAAACCAACGATTCAGCACAGGAGTCCGAAATAGGCCTCTGCATGGAGAGTAGCAGCAGGTATCCGGATACACAGGACCTAATGATGAGAACTAGAGACTAAAGCATAGCAAAGATTAGTAAACAAACGAAGCAAGCCAGGAGGCTTGAAGCAGAACACTGAAACATCCAGAGAAGGATTATGCTCTGCACTGAATCAGTGTCAGAGCCCAGCATATAAAGGGCGGTGAGCCAATCACAGGAGGGAGGTGTGTGAGCATTCCTCCAATGACGGAGCACAGAACTGAAGCGGCAATGAGAGGCAGCACATGTGCCATTGATTGCCAGAGGGAGATTTTGTAAACTGCAGAGGTCTGCAAGGCTAGAATCAAAGTCAGGAACGGATTCCTTACATCTATCCCCTGAAATTGTAGGACATAGAGGTTTCCATTGTGTTCACTCCGTACATGTCTTGAGACTGGTGTATCCAGCTCATTTCTTATTGTCCCAATATGTTCAAGAATCCATCTACGGAATTCTCTTCCTGTTTTTCCGACATATTGTTTACCACATGTACATGTAATTAAGTATAAACTTTCGTGGTTTTGCAGTTGATGAAGTGACGCATTGAATATTCTTTGCCATTGCTTTTGAAGGTCTTGCTTGGTTTTATAAATTTACATCCTCTGCAAACCCCACATCTGTACGTGCCCATTGTTTTTTGCGGCAGCCATGTGGGTGTTAATTTCATCTTTGGTTTTTGATAATGACTGTGGACTAAAGTGTCTTTTAAATTCCTAGAACAGGACATATTTTGAAAGAGATTCTGCCTGACAAACCTCAACTTGTTTCTACAAGAGCTGCCAATCTAAAAGATAAGTTGGCCCCTAGCACTGTAAGAACTAAGCGTGAAAAACCAGTTATAGGGCAACAGACAATATGGTTGGAGGGAAATCCTTTGGGATTTTTCACATGTACAGATTGCACAGCATGTAACTTTGGCATCAGTAAAAGTAAGGATTTCACCTCTAAACACACGGGTGAGATTTTTACAATTTCCAGCTTAATAAACTGCAGCACTGATTTTGTGGTGTACCTTTTAGAATGTCCGTGCGGCCTTCAGTATCTGGGCCGCACCACAAGAAAACTAAAAGCCAGCATTTCAGAACACGCGAGGAATATAAAGAAGGGCTTGGGGTCGCACAATCTATCATTACATTTTTTAAATCATCCTGGTTCAGACCCAGGGGGTCTCAAGTTTATTGGAATAGAATTTGTTCCAAGACATTGGCGCGGTGGAAATAGAGTGCAAACTATTTCCCAGAAAGAAAGCCTCTGGATTTACAAGTTAAAAACTTTGAAACCTCTGGGTCTGAACGTTGAATTTGACATCAATGCATTCCTCAAGTGACGGGTTCAATGTTTTATCTTTCATTTCCCCTTTTTAAGTCCATTCCCTACAGTAGCGCCTTTTTAGCTTTGGTAGCTTTTTATTTAGCTATTTTTATTAGCCTATTTATTAGCTTTTTATTAGATTTTTTATATATATTATATACTTTTTATAGCCTCACTTTATAAATGTATAATTTAATTTTTAGTTATTCATTTTTTTTATGTAATCTTTTTTGATGCAGTCCTTTTTATACAATTGTCCCAGTCCAATATCATTGCTGTCATTGACTAATCAGTGAAGAGTATTAAGTAGCTTTATTATGAGTTGTCTGTTTTTAACCCTTGTTGTTTTTTACTAATCCATGCTGTTTATGTGTTTCAGCATTCTCCGCACATACCTTTTTTAATTTTGGAATGATTATTATGTGTAGGATGAGACAGGGTTTTTAGCACTTGTTTAATAATACAATATTTTATATCAATTGTATAAACTTCTCTGTTACTGCATACAGTCCATGATAAAATCCTTTTTTATTTTATAGTATATTGTGTTTTTGTAAGTGATTGTTTAATTGTATTTTAAATATTAAAGATTTGTATGTCCTTTAAAAACATACATCAGCTTACTGCATAGCTTGTTTTAGTGCATACTAATTAGGCATTCAAGTAGGGCGGTGCCTGGTGTACTCCAGCTCAGGTTTTGCTAATTAGAACCAGCATTACCGTCTCTGCTAATCCCTGGCTCACTATGTAGGATCCAGCTGAGTTGGCTTTATTTCTGATGCCTAGTTTGGTATATAAGTGTGTCACAGTTAGCATTAAACATGTCCCCTGATGAAGTCCGGTGGGACGAAACATGTTGGGCCTTTTTTGATGCTTTGAGGCCACTGTACCCAATCTCCTGTGAAGCCCTGATTGGAAGGAGACTGCTGAGACGGCCATGACGCGGCGGAGTGCCCCCACTGCGTGTGAGAGACGGTGGCAGAGCCAATCGCGTTCTGTTCTTGACTGAGAAGTGGAGCGGTCGCATCGGGTGCTGTTATCTAAGGAGAAGGGTTGAAGTGCGCCCGAAGTCACTTCTTGTTTACTTACCAGCGGGGAGAGTGTGAGTGTGTTACCAGCAGGGAGAGTGTGTGTGTTACCAGCAGGGAGAGTGTGTGTGTTACCAGCGGGGAGAGTGTGAGTGTGTTACCAGCGGGGAGAGTGTGAGTGTGCTACCAGCGGGGAGAGTGTGAGTGTGTTACCAGCGGGGAGAGTGTGAGTGTGTTACCAGCGGGGAGAGTGTGTGTGTTACCAGCGGGGAGAGTGTGAGTGTGATACCAGCGGGGAGAGTGTGAGTGTGTTACCAGCGGGGAGAGTGTGAGTGTGTTACCAGCGGGGAGAGTGTGAGTGTGTTACCAGCGGGGAGAGTGTGAGTGTGTTACCAGCGGGGAGAGTGTGTGTGTTACCAGCGGGGAGAGTGTGTGTGTTACCAGCGGGGAGAGTGTTTGTGTTACCAGCGGGGAGAGTGTGAGTGTGTTACCAGCGGGGAGAGTGTGAGTGTGTTACCAGCGGGGAGAGTGTGAGTGTGCTACCAGCGGGGAGAGTGTGAGTGTGTTACCAGCGGGGAGAGTGTGAGTGTGTTACCAGCGGGGAGAGTGTGAGTGTGTTACCAGCGGGGAGAGTGTGTGTGTTACCAGCAGGGAGAGTGTGAGTGTGTTACCAGCGGGGAGAGTGTGAGTGTGTTACCAGCGGGGAGAGTGTGAGTGTGTTACCAGCGGGGAGAGTGTGAGTGTGCTACCAGCGGGGAGAGTGTGTGTGTTACCAGCGGGGAGAGTGTATGTGTTACCAGCGGGGAGAGTGTGTGTTACCAGCGGGGAGAGTGTGAGTGTGTTACCAGCGGGGAGAGTGTGAGTGTGTTACCAGCAGGGAGAGTGTGAGTGTGTTACCAGCGGGGAGAGTGTGAGTGTGCTACCAGCGGGGAGAGTGTGAGTGTGTTACCAGCGGGGAGAGTGTGAGTGTGTTACCAGCGGGGAGAGTGTGAGTGTGTTACCAGCGGGGAGAGTGTGTGTGTTACCAGCGGGGAGAGTGTGAGTGTGTTACCAGCGGGGAGAGTGTGTGTGTTACCAGCGGGGAGAGTGTGTGTGTTACCAGCGGGGAGAGTGTGAGTGTGTTACCAGCGGGGAGAGTGTGAGTGTGTTACCAGCGGGGAGAGTGTGTGTGTTACCAGCGGGGAGAGTGTGAGTGTGCTACCAGCGGGGAGAGTGTGAGTGTGTTACCAGCGGGGAGAGTGTGAGTGTGTTACCAGCGGGGAGAGTGTGAGTGTGTTACCAGCGGGAGAGTGTGAGTGTGTTACCAGCGGGGAGAGTGTGAGTGTGTTACCAGCGGGGAGAGTGTGAGTGTGTTACCAGCAGGGAGAGTGTGTGTGTTACCAGCGGGGAGAGTGTGTGTGTTACCAGCAGGGAGAGTGTTTGTGTTACCAGCGGGGAGAGTGTGAGTGTGTTACCAGCGGGGAGAGTGTGAGTGTGTTACCAGCGGGGAGAGTGTGAGTGTGTTACCAGCGGGGAGAGTGTGAGTGTGCTACCAGCGGGGAGAGTGTGAGTGTGTTACCAGCGGGGAGAGTGTGAGTGTGTTACCAGCGGGGAGAGTGAGTGTGTTACCAGCGGGGAGAGTGTGAGTGTGTTACCAGCGGGGAGAGTGTGTGTGTTACCAGCGGGGAGAGTGTGTGTGTTACCAGCAGGGAGAGTGTTTGTGTAACCAGCGGGGAGAGTGTGAGTGTGTTACCAGCGGGGAGAGTGTGAGTGTGTTACCAGCGGGGAGAGTGTGAGTGTGTTACCAGCGGGGAGAGTGTGAGTGTGTTACCAGCGGGGAGAGTGTGAGTGTGCTACCAGCGGGGAGAGTGTGTTACCAGCGGGGAGAGTGTGAGTGTGCTACCAGCGGGGAGAGTGTGTTACCAGCGGGGAGAGTGTGAGTGTGTTACCAGCGGGGAGAGTGTGAGTGTGTTACCAGCGGGGAGAGTGTGTGTGTTACCAGCGGGGAGAGTGTGAGTGTGTTACCAGCGGGGAGAGTGTGAGTGTGTTACCAGCGGGGAGAGTGTGAGTGTGCTACCAGCGGTGAGAGAGTGTGTGTGTTACCAGCGGGGAGAGTGTGAGTGTGTTACCAGCGGGGAGAGTGTGAGTGTGTTACCAGCGGGGAGAGTGTGAGTGTGTTACCAGCGGGGAGAGTGTGAGTGTGTTACCAGCGGGGAGAGTGTGAGTGTGTTACCAGCGGGGAGAGTGTGAGTGTGTTACCAGCGGGGAGAGTGTGAGTGTGTTACCAGCGGGGAGAGTGTGAGTGTGCTACCAGCGGGGAGAGTGTGAGTGTGTTACCAGCGGGGAGAGTGTGAGTGTGTTACCAGCGGGGAGAGTGTGAGTGTGTTACCAGCGGGGAGAGTGTGTGTGTTACCAGCGGGGAGAGTGTGAGTGTGTTACCAGCGGGGAGAGTGTGAGTGTGTTACCAGCGGGGAGAGTGTGAGTGTGCTACCAGTGGTGAGAGAGTGTGTGTGTTACCAGCGGGGAGAGTGTGAGTGTGTTACCAGCGGGGAGAGTGTGAGTGTGTTACCAGCGGGGAGAGTGTGAGTGTGTTACCAGCGAGGAGAGTGTGAGTGTGTTACCAGCGGGGAGAGTGTGAGTGTGTTACCAGCGGGGAGAGTGTGAGTGTGTTACCAGTGGGGAGAGTGTGAGTGTGTTACCAGCGGGGAGAGTGTGAGTGTGTTACCAGCGGGGAGAGTGTGAGTGTGTTACCAGCGGGGAGAGTGTGAGTGTGTTACCAGCGGGGAGAGTGTGAGTGTGTTACCAGCGGGGAGAGTGTGAGTGTGCTACCAGCGGGGAGAGTGTGAGTGTGTTACCAGCGGGGAGAGTGTGAGTGTGTTACCAGCGGGGAGAGTGTGAGTGTGTTACCAGCGGGGAGAGTGTGTGTGTTACCAGCGGGGAGAGTGTGAGTGTGTTACCAGCGGGGAGAGTGTGAGTGTGTTACCAGCGGGGAGAGTGTGAGTGTGCTACCAGTGGTGAGAGAGTGTGTGTGTTACCAGCGGGGAGAGTGTGAGTGTGTTACCAGCGGGGAGAGTGTGAGTGTGTTACCAGCGGGGAGAGTGTGAGTGTGTTACCAGCGGGGAGAGTGTGAGTGTGTTACCAGCGGGGAGAGTGTGAGTGTGTTACCAGCGAGGAGAGTGTGAGTGTGTTACCAGCGGGGAGAGTGTGAGTGTGTTACCAGCGGGGAGAGTGTGAGTGTGTTACCAGCGGGGAGAGTGTGAGTGTGCTACCAGCGGGGAGAGTGTGAGTGTGTTACCAGCGGGGAGAGTGTGAGTGTGCTACCAGCGGGGAGAGTGTGAGTGTGTTACCAGCGGGGAGAGTGTGAGTGTGTTACCATCCCCTCTGTGTTATTTGTCATCTTAAAGTAAATGTTAATGCACTATATCCTTGCATTTGTGTTTCTTCATATGAGGGTTTACAAAGAGTCTTCTGACCTGGAGAATCTTCTCCTTGGAGTTACAGTATTACAGCTGCGACCGTCTTTATCCTAAGGCGGCCGCAGCTGCGCCGCTCTGATAACCGCGGCCAGACGCAGTCTGTTTTATTTTTTCCGGAGCGGTTTTCGATATGTTAGCGCTCGGATTTTTAGCGCTGTCTGCAACTGCAATAACGTCTAAAAACTCAGGTGGGCGATCGCGAGCTGTTGTCTTAAAAGTCTGATAGCAATTCAACCTACAGTACAGCCGTACATTTTCTGCGAGTCTTTGTGCGCGTGCCGTAATGATAAATTTGAAGATTTATACAGTATTACAAAAATACTGTCGCGGCCCCTTTTATTCTCCAACATCACCTCATTTTTCCGGGATTTTTTTTCGAATGCCACGCACTTCACCGCGTTCATGCCGCATTCATACCGCATTCATGTTGCATTCACAGCCGCGGTTGATGTGTTTATAGAGAATGGTTCGGATTTAATTGGTTGCAATTCTTCGCGTGTCCGCTAGATGGCAGATATTCATGCATTGTAATGCGCATGCTTCGTTTAATATCACAGTGGTCTATTGTAACTTGGCCTTGGGACTGAAGGAAGACGTTACAATAATGTATCAATTTAGGCTTCTCATATTAAAGAAAGACAAGCGCCAGTTTCTGTTCTGGTTATTGTCCTGAGACCCGCCGCCATGAGTGCACAACTGCAGCCCATGTTCCAAAAACCCGACAGAACGTACGCTTATTTAATATGGGCCGCGATTAATGCAACAGATGATAAGATGGCAACAGTTGTTCAAATTTATCAGTATTTTATCGAAAACTATGACTTTTACACATTTTCGCCAGCTCCTCATGTGTGGAAGCGTGCAGTAAGGAAAAGGTTATGTAGTGACCCCTGTTTTTATCGTATTGATCCCGAATTTATTGGAGGGTATTGGTGTGTATCATCGGGTTTTTCCTTTATCTATGATCATGCAGATGGCAAAAGGTGAAAGGTCGTGTTAAAACCAACTAAGAAACGACAGTCGCTGGCAAGCAATGCGCCAGCAACAGCTTCCAATAGCGGTCCCACCGTCAGTGACAACCCTTGCTGTCTGTCCCCGCCCGGATACCTGCAGCCTGAGCCGGATTTCGCGTACAGTTTTGAGCAAGCTTGCATGTACCTAAGCGATTTCCAGCCTCATCAGCTGACTACAGGTGTAGTAGTCCCGCTGCCACCTGTCAACGACGTGGATGATCAAGAATACGGCACCGGCAGTGGCCCGGCGCCGGCGCCAGCTGAATGGGAAATTCTATGGTGAATAATGTTGCCGTATTTTATTCTGTTTTTTTTATTTTGAAAATATCAATATCGGTGCGATTCAAAAGTCAAGCGATTCTCCTGTAAGCAATATCATTGGCTGAGCGGCTTCTCCAGTACTGTACTGCAGATACTGAACAATCGGTGGAACGCTAGGCGCATGCGCATTGGAACCTTCTTGAAATGCATATGCGTGTCATCGCATCCACGGTAGGCGCATGCGCATGTGAACAGGAGACGCCCCCCGAGAAAATTATTGGTGGGACTGACTGGGAACGTCTTTAGGGGACTGACCATTACAGTAAAACTTTTATTTTTGTTTTTCCTCAGAAAAGAAAACGGCAAATGGAGGGATTTCGATGGATAATATCGCTTTGTGTAACAATGCCTGCACATTGCTGAATCGGATTTAAAAACCACGTACCGGAGTCTACAGTTTAGTGGCCGTTGTTATTGATTAGGATAGAATATTGTAACTGAGAGCTTCATAGAAAACCTGAAACAGTATGCTGATATTTTCAGACCGTATGCAATGCTTTTTTATATACAGTATACTGTATAATAAACCCGAAAAATAAAAAGTATGCATTTATTCTACATGTATTCCAGTACATATGTGTATTCTATACCCGTGCAGAATGTATATTTTTTAATACTCTTGTGATGTACAGTACTGAGCATGCCTACAGTATACAGTACAGTGTGCCTGGACAGTACTGTACAGTATGTTCTAGAAACACTGTATTTTGTTACCGCATAAAAGGAGACAATGGAGCAATTTAAAACAAATCAACATTTTCTTTTATTGGTGGAGTAAGTACAAAAACATTTATTTACAAATACTGTACAATGTAAAAACATTTTAAGTGCACAGAAATTCAAAACATCAACAGGTGTATGGTTTACTGCTAGTGAAAACATTTATGTACAGAAAGTCAAAACATTTACAGTCAGTCAGTATGGTTTACAGTCACATGGTGTTATTAAAAAAAATTCTTTATTCATAAAATTTACAAAACGCAACATTTCCTTTATTAAAGTACAGCAAGTCAAAACATTTGCAGTAGGATGGTGTACAGAACAGTCAGTCAGGCCTGCACAACTCCAGTCCTCGGGGGCCGCAAACAGGCCCGGTTTTCAGGATAACCTTTGAAAACTGGGCCTGCTTCCAGCCCTCTGGGACTGGAACAAAACATTTACAAAAAATTAACAATAGTTGAACACTCACGCAAATGCGTACCCCACCAGATTGTCCTTCCAGGGCCGATGCCTTGTATGGCGCAAAATGCCATTAATGGCGTCTCGAACTCCTTTCATTACAGGATCTGTAATTGAAAAATAGCGCCGCAATTCCTCCAGAATAGTCTTTCTTAAATTGTCAGGAAGCGCCTTTTTTCGCGATTTCCTTCATAGTTCACTTTGTAGGCCCACCCGCAGTACATCAAGTAGGACACGTGGTGCTTAAAAATTAACATGGCATACTTGTGGGGTAAACCAGCACTCATCACCCTATATTTCTCCCTGAGTGGATTGGGCAGGTCGCGCAGGATGATGTCGGGCACCGTCTCGATGCAAGAGTGTGTAGGTTGGGTTCTGGGAGCGGTGTGCTTCTGTGAGTGGATGTGCTTGTGGCGGCGGGTGAGGGTAGGTTGTCTGGGAGGAAGCTTTCCTCCTGTCTTGGTCACCGTGTTGTCTCCTGGTGTGGTCTTGATGGGGTTGTCATGTTATCCTCCTCCTCAACGGCATACATGTACACAAAATCTTCTGGTGGAGGGGGTGCGCTTGCTGATGGAAGGTGGTCGAA
Organism: Ascaphus truei; assembly: GCF_040206685.1. Taxonomy (NCBI): domain Eukaryota; kingdom Metazoa; phylum Chordata; class Amphibia; order Anura; family Ascaphidae; genus Ascaphus; species Ascaphus truei. The sequence goes on along the minus strand of NW_027456743.1, from coordinate 43,834 downwards.
CGTCCCATTCATCACATCCATGCCACCCTCCTGCTCCGGCGTCGGGGATACAGGGGCATGAAGACCAAGCAAATGATGTATCCCCGCTATGTCAGTCTCTATCTTCTGCATCCTTTGATCCATATTTAGCATGGTCTCCAGAAGCAGATCTATCTTTGCCAGCACAATAGAGTTCCCGGGGAGATCCACACTTATCCCATTCAGCATGCGGTCTAACGAGCTGGTTCTCGTGCATGGCGTGCTGTGGACATCTGGGTGGATGGGTGCAACGGAGGATGAGATGGGGGTTCCATGGAGAGAAGCGGCAGCGACATCGAAGAAGGGTAGAGGAGGTGACCTTTGGATATCCGGTAGAGGAGAAGCGGCAGCGTCTTCAAAGAGGGATGGAGAAAGTGACCTGTGGATTTCCGGGCGAGAAGCGGCAGAGTCGTCTAAGCGCAATGGAGAAAGTGACCCATGGATTTCATGGGCACCAGAGGCAGCGTCGTCGAAGAGCAGTGGCGAAGATGGCCTGTGGGTTTCCGGGAGGGCGGCGGCAGCGTGGAGGACGAGTAGTGAAGAAGATGAGCTGTAGATTTCTGGGAGAGCAGCGGCAGAATCGTCGAAGCATAAACGAGGAAGTGGTCTGCGGGTTCGATGGGTTGGCTGCCAATCGTTTTGCGTTGTGTGTACATCACCATATTTCTTCTTGACATAATAATGCTTACGTCTATTAAAACCCTTAGCCTTTGGGGTCAGCAGAAGGTTTTCTTTATTAGCCTTAGCCTGTCGCTTTGGCCTTGGCTTGGAAACGGCTCCTGCCTTTCGCTTTTTCTGCCTGACAGGCACGGCAGAGGCGAGTGGGTTCCTGCGTCTGTAGAATCGGGGTTGATCCATGGAAGCAGATGGCACAATGCAGTATCTGGAAAAGGGCAAGTTCAGATAAAGGTCAATCTAGTGGTGGGCTATGCAATGTGTGTAACCTTTTATGCATGGCGATGAGGTACAGGTGTTAAAAGTGGGCGTACTCTAATGTGAGTCATTAACGTATAAATACACCATAAATTTTGTGGATTCACTGCACATTGAATACACATCAACTAAACATCGAATATACATTCTTCTGTTTGTATTTCTTTCTACTTGCAGCAATGCCTGTTAAAAAGATTTCAAAGGATCTCAGCATGAGAATTAAGGAGATGTACACTAGCGGACACCGAATTGCAGATATCCAACGCTGGTTAGCTGCTTCTGGCCTCGTTGTGTCATTAACCACCGTGAGCTATCATGCACAAGGAAACCCCAAACAACAAACGAGGACACCAATGGTAACTAACGCGTAAGTATATTTATATAACTATATAATACAGTATATCTATCATTGTTTATATTGATGCATATTAATAGAACAATATATTGTGTAGATCTATCTAATTTTATAATTATTTTGGTATATTTACTGTATATACAGTAACAACAGTATATACTGTATATTGTTTATATTGCTGCATATTAATAGAACAATATATTGTGTAGATCTCTCCAATTTTATAGTTATTTCGGTAAATTTATATAACAACAGTATATATATTGTTTATATTGCTGCATATTAATAGAACAATATATTGTGTAGATCTACTGTATCTAATTTTATAGTTATTTCGGTATATTTATATAACAACAGTATATATATTGTTTATATTGCTGCATATTAATAGAACAATATATTGTGTAGATCTACTGTATCTAATTGTATAGTTATTTCGGTATATTTATATAACAGTATATACTGTATATTGTTTATATTGCTGCATATTAATAGAACAATATATTGTGTAGATCTACTGTATCTAATTGTATAGTTATTTCGGTATATTTATATAACAGTATATACTGTATATATTTATATTGCTGCATATTAATAGAACAATATCTCACCGTATACTATTTTTACTGCAAATGATGTGCTGTGCTTGTGGCCTACTGCACTGTAACTTACCGGATTGTTGTTTTTCTGTACATTGTAGGGAGACAACTCTTCTGGTCGACAAAATAAGAGAGAGAATGATGAGAAGAGTGCATTAAGGGTCAAATACACTCTGCAGGAAAAGCACAATCTCGCTGTATCCGAGACCAGCATAAAGAAGATGAGATGCAGAATTGGATGGAGATAAAAGTGTTGTTTAAGAAACTGTACTGTACCTCTAAAATTATTTATTCCTTGTCATTACAGAGCGTACCCCATGATAAGGGATGTTAACAAAATCAAGAGAGTGGTCCAGGCCCAGGCATGGATCGACAGTGGAGAAACTTTCCAGGATTGCATCTTCACTGACGAGTCTACTGTTTCGCTGGAGAGATTTGCCATCTTTGCATTCCACAAAAAAGGTCGCATATATATGAAGCCGCGGCCAAAACACCCCGTGAAGCTGCATGTGTGGGGTGCCATCTCTAGGTGTGGACCAGGATTCATCGTCATCTTTGAAGGTACAGTAAAATGTATGTCACACGCTTGTGCCTTACGCACTGTACTGTACTAGTGTGCATTTTTTGAGCACTTTTCTTTTCTTGTTATAGGAATCATGAATAAAGTTTTCTTCCAAGACAATATTGTGCCTGAGATTGTGGAATACATCACACGTGAGTTCCCGGATGGTCACCGTTTCTACCAGGACAACGATCCGAAGCACACCGCGTCAACAGCGCATATCCTTCTGCGCGGTATCAACTGGGTGAAGATGCCAGCGGAGTAAGTGCGGTAACCGTGTCTCATTTTTTCCCACTGTTTTTACTGTGTATTGTATCTCTTAAACTAATTGTCCCTTTTCTTCCCCGCCAATGACAGATCGCCAGACTTAAATCCTATCGAAATGGTCTGGCATCAGCTGAAGGACCCTATCCGAAAAGTCGTGAAACCCTCCAAAAAGGATGAGTTGGCGCAAGACATACTGAGTTTTTGGAACGATGTACTCACCGTGGAACGCTGCAATAAATATATTGACCATATTGCGACTGTGTTGCCCATTGTGATCGCGCGTAATGGGCATGCATCAGGAAGGTAGTACTGTGCTGTAGTATTGTAAGTACAGTATGTTACAGGTAAGTATGGCACAGATTTTTTATTTCCTAGTAATCAGAGTACTGTATACAGTAGTTCCAGTATAGACTAGTTTGACATTACTAACTGCATACTGTAGTCCAATATGGAGTAGCTATACAGTACACAATGCCAGTATACAGTATGCACATAACTGCACTATTTTTTTCTTTCCAGAGAGAGCAGCACCAGCCGTCTGGTTACATAGTATTTAACAGTAGTTCCAGTATAGAATAGTTTGACAGTACTACACAGCACAAAACAAAACACAAAACAGCGCACAAAGCTCATGGTGAAGTAAGAATGAACAATTTATATTAAAAAGAGATTCAAGGGGGGCGTGGCTTGGACGCAGAGCGAGCAAGTCGCAGGGAAGATAAGCTCCGTCCAAACATTTAGTTTAACCCACAAAATCCCAGCCAAAAGTCAGCTAAAACAGCCCAGGGACGGCCCATAACATCCCCTGACCACACACCACCGAACGCTGACATCCAGGCCGAGAAGCCCACGGAGAATCGGGCCCCTGAGCACCTGCAGACACTGGCAGCGCGAGCCTCCCATACAGCCGAGTGCACAAGATGGCCGCCGCACGCGCCTGGACAGGAGCACGCCGAAGGCTGCAGCGGAGCACCGGGCGGCGGAGGCGGAATCCCAAACCAGAGCCGAAGAAGCAGGGACCGCGGTGCACCGACGGCAGAGGTATAGAGGGAGGGGGGATGGTTCAGGATGGACCGGAGAGGGCCTCGCGGACAGGAGGGGGCGGGAGATGGCCATCTTGGAGCCAGAAGCCCTTCTGGGGTAGAGCAGAGCCGGACACCATTAACCCCTCAACCTTTGCCCACCCCCACCCCGCTGTAGCAGAGAAAGTAGGAGACCCCTCTCTGCAAAGAGAAGTGAAGGGGGCAGACCAGCCAAGAACGAGAACTCCTCTGTTGCAGCCGTCTCCTACCTGGTAATCCAAGATGGCCGCCACTGGCCCTTAAAGGGAGAGAGTCCAGATAAAATAATCACTACAAACAAACTAATAAAAATCACAGTTCAAGGGGGCCTGAAAAGCACTGAAAGTTCTGTACAGTGGAAAAGGTGAATAATTAACAAAGAGCGGAGTGAATGCACGCCCCGTCCCTCCCCTCCCCCCCCTTCACCCGATGAGACGAAACAGAGAACCAAGCAACTAGTCCCATGGACTAACAGAATGCCCAAGTGTGGGGGTGCATATGTGGGATAGCTGCGAGCCCAGAAAAAAGGACAAGAACCACCCTCAGCTCCCCGTATCCAAGACAACCTAGCAACCAATATAAAAGAGGAAGACCCAGACCTGATTGACCTCTACACCTCATAGCTGAACCCAGACGGCATGGCCTCCCCTAAAAAGCCAGGGAAGCTGGAATCTTCCACATTCTTCACCAGAAGGAACGCGGAGCCCACACCAACGGGCAAAGAGAAAGCCGCACAAGCTCAAGATCGCTCGGACTTGGACTCGGGGTCAGAAGCAGATCAGCACCAAGATATCAGGAAAGAACTAAAAACCTGGGTTAAAGAAATTAAACAGGCGTTTTATGAGGAGTTGCAAACCGCAATGAAGAGCCTACACACCAAGATCGTAGAGGTAGAGGAGCGGACGACAGGACTGGAGGAGGCCATGGAGACAGTTACCGAAGGACAAGCGGCGACGGATGAGGATATAACCCAAATGAAAAAACAGATTTCCCGCCTTCAAGACGCCCAAGAAGAGGCAGAGAACAGATCGCGGAGGAACAATCTTAGAATTCGCAACATCCCAGAGACAGTCCTTAACGAGGAAATCAAACCATACCTAAATAGACTTTTCGGAGCATACTCCCAGAAATCGCCGATGCAAAGCTGGAACTGGACCGAGCCCATAGAATCTACAGGCCGAGAGAATTTGAAAACAGAGGGCCTAGAGACGTAATCACAAGGTTTCATTATTTCTCTACCAAAGAGGAAATTTCTACCAAAGTCAGAAACCTAGATAAAATCTCTTTTGAGGACACGGAATTGCAAATCTTCCCGGACCTCGCGCCAACAACCATGGCCAAAAGACGAGAACTTAAGAACATCACAGGCTTCCTGAGGAGTAAAGACGTCAGATATAGATGGGGCTTCCCCTTCCGTCTCCACGCCACCAACAAAGGAAAACAGGCCACCCTGAGAACCCCAGAGGAAGGTCCGGAATTCATCACAGCGCTAGGACTGGAGATCCCGGAAGAACTACGAAGAGATACAGGGAAGGCTTTTCCGCGACCAAGACGCGAAAGGTGGTCCAGGGTGACAACTAACCCAGGATAACCCACCAAGCCCCAATAGCTGAGGCTTAACAACCAGAACACGGCAAAGCTGTGAGAGCACAAGAGAGACATTCCTACCTCAACTGTAATCCCCAGTCCCGAAACTGTATGCTGATCCAAATACAAAGACACGAACTACCGGGAGCGGGAGGAAGGAGGGAAAAGGTTTAAAAAAAAAGGGAAGAGAAAATAAATAAAAAAGCACAGTATAACTAAACAATTGAGAGCATAAGGTTTAAGCCATTATTAAGCTTTCACAGATTTGGTTTAGCTTAGATAGTTAAAAATTTTACTGTGCTTAAAACTGTTTAACATGTTTGATCCAAAAGTTTGATTGTTGTATTTCCCCTCCCTACTGTACATCTGTGTTTTAGTTCCAGTCAGTTTTAGTAGAAAAGAAGGTTGTTCAACAATACGACTCACCGACGGAAGTCCAAGCGGAGCTGACTACTGTTTACAACCAATACTCTCCAGACTGCAAGTACCACACTGCACCACACACACACTCTATATACCTCGCAGCGTGGCTTTGTGGGCTTCCCACAGCATGATGTGAGAATCCACACTGCCCGTGTTTAATGAGAAAAACTCCCTGATCTCATCTTTAACTGTCTGTTCAATTTCTGGGATCTTAATCAGGGATTCGTTCAGTTTCCAGTTTGCTTCCGGGCTAATCGGCCTAATTTGGGGGACCATTCTGCTCGAGACAAAGAAGTGGTCGATCCTGCTATAACTGTCATGGGGGTGTGAGTAAAATGAATAGCTACGCTCGCCAGGATGTTGTTCCCGCCATATGTCTACCAGACAGCCTCTCCGCAGACACTCCAACAGTGTCGTGACCCCTGTCTGCCTCTCCCGCTCGTGTCTAGGGGATCTATGCGAGGGTCCATTACTTTGTTAAAGTCTCCCGCGACAATAACGTTTCCTACTGCCCATCGCTGGAGTTTGAGAAAAAATGCGTCGAAGAACTGGGGATCACGCCCACATGGGGCATAGACGCATGCTAGGGTCACTGTAGAAGACCCACTAGGATAATATATCGACCTTCTGGGTCACGCTTTATTTGTTCAACCTCGAAGGGGACTCTATTATGAAATAATATAGCAACCCCTCTTTTCTTCTCTTTAGCTGAGGCGAGGTAAAATCGTCTAAAGTTTTTGTCTATGAACCCTGGGTTTTTACTAGAGCTATAGTGTGTCTCTTGGAGGAAGAGAACATCTGTTTTCCGGCGTTTAAATTCTGCAAAGGCGATTCTACGCTTTTGTGGGGAATTAAAGCCCTTAACGTTTTGTGAAATGAACGTCAGTGCCATGTGTGTGTGTATAGGGAGCCCAAGTATACAGTGTAAGGACATGTCCTACCCATGCCTCGTGTCCGCGAAGAGCGCCAGGAACAGCTGAGTTGTTTCTGTGTTGCCTTTGTACTTCCTCTGAAGGAGCCTGGAGGTGGGGGGGGGAAACACAGGGGGGGGAGACAAAAAACACAAATCCACACAACATTCACACATAAAACCAATTTGGTCCTAGTCGACCTATGGTTTGCTGCCCGGGAATAGCAGTCATGCCTTGGACTCACCCTCCCTCCTGTCCAGGTTCGTGGGAAGTGTTCCTGCCCACAGATTCCCAGGTCTTTGACTGGACTGTGGTTGAGGACCACAGCCCAGCCACAAAGGCACATGCCAACAGGCGGGGACGAGGGCAGTCATCTGCCCCCCCGCCGGCGACGTAACGTTATATAACCATCAATTAAACTAGCTGTAACATTAAACAAAGATTAACCCAATTTAACTAGTGAGTAGCCCCTTGGTAGCCCAACTGCATAGCTAACTGTGCTATAGTACTAAAGGTGGCACTCCTCTCTAACCTGTGTATCAGTGGAGAAATAACGAGGCAGGTACCCCGGATGGCCCTGCCCTAGCTGCCCTGCCCCCATCTTAAATTCTAATACCCGCTGCTATATATGTATACCTACTCTCTGATCTCTATCTACACCCCTATTGCACCCCCTCTCTAGCCCCAGACCGATGTGTGCGTATTTTATTAATATTATTATTATTATTTCCCCTTACTTTTTTTTTCTTTATTCTTTTCAGCCGCCGCTGATTTAACCGGGTCGGTGATCACGGTCCAGAGGAAGGGGATGAGATCAGGCAGAGGGGAGGGGGGTGGAAGCCAATCTCCGTGGCCTTCCCACTTAAACTTTAGCAGCCAGTCAGGGGGTGAATCAGGCTCAGAGGTAGGTAACTCAGGGCGAGTAGAGCAGCTGCGGCCATGAGCTTCATACTGGTCTCGGGGGTCCTGCCTTTCCCCTCCGCTGACCGCTCGCTGTGCCCTCCGGAGCCTCCGGTAGCTGCAGCGTGTCAGGGAGCCTCAGCCTCTTCAGGAACTCCGGACCGTCTGATAGGTGTTTAAGTGCCTGTGTCCGGCCATTCTGTACCACGACCAGCGCGAATGGAAAGGCCCATCTGTATCTTATCTCCATGTCCCGCAGTAGTCTTGTGACGGGCTTGAGGGCCTTCCTTCGCGCTAGGGTGATTGGTGAAATGTCCTGGAATATGGCCATTTCGACCCCCTCAAACGGCACCAGCGGTGTAGCCCTGGTCAGCCTGCAGATCTCTTCCTTTGTCGTTAAGTGGTGTAGGAGGAGTATTATGTCCCTTGGAGGATTGTTGGGCAGTGGTCGGGCCCTCAATGCTCGGTGACACCGATCCATGACTAACTCAGCTTCGGTTTTCCCTGGCATGATAGATGTCATCCATCTTTTGATTAGCCGATCCGGGTCCAGTATTTCCTCCGGTATTCCCCTGACCCGTAAGTTATTTCTTCTGTCCCGGTTCTCGCTATCTTCGTGGCGCTCCTCCAGCTTTGCCACCCTCCTCTCCAGCCTAGCGATCTGGGATCCCGTCTCCCTCTGGCATTTGGAGGTCTCCTCCATCTTCTCCTCCAAATGCATTCGTGCGGTTGCCGATGCTAAGAATATCTTTCCGCAGATGTTCTACCTCCCCTCGGAAGAAAGTCTTTAGATCGGAGAGAAGCTGCGCAATCTCCCGCTTGAATGACCCCGTCAGCTCCTCCGTGGCCGTCTCCAGCTCCGGTGCGGAGTCTAAGTCAGATCCCGCCATGCTTTCGGTCTCCCTGGGCTTTTTTGCTCCGGTGAAGTAAGTGCGGACATCCACCTTCTGCTTGGACTTCTTGCGGGTCGCCGCCATCCTTGTATGACCAGTGAGACTAGCCGGGCCGGGGGCAATATTTTATTTTGGGTTATGTAAGTTTTGTATGGTGTTATTGTGCTAAATTTCGCCGGTGGGTAGCGGAGCACTCAAATCAAGCCTCCATCTCCGAACCCATCGCGCATGCGCCTCCGAAGAAATTATTTTAAGACAAATACGTGTAGCCTTGGATCATCTCTGTTGCGGCTGTATATGAGGGAAATACATTGAATATTTTTGCAACATTCACTAGTGTTCAAAGAAAACATGTGAATTCATCTTACTCATTTACATAGCTTTAAACTATACAATGTTCATTACTTTTTACATGGTTTTATTCCATGTTCTGACATTATGCAACTCTAGCATATTCCCTTGTAAATGTTACATACATATTATTTATTATTCAATAATCACATGTATGTTTGTTAACATGTTGAAATTGCGTGGATGTTCATGTGCATAATGTTAATTGAACCAAATGAATGACAAATAATGACAAATAGGTGCATACACAGTCACAAGTATTGTTACAGTATCATGTTGTTTTATTTATATTTTAACATAGATGTGTTGCAACATTTTCGGACTGTATTGTGTTGTTGGTGTTTGCTCCATGTTTGCTGTGTTGGACACTGTTTGACATTGTTTTTTCATACATTGTGTAACGTAAACGTATGAACAGTTTCCTCTCTCCACAAATGCGCGAAGGCAACACATCAATTGCATGACAATATGTTTCTTATCTACCTATACTTATTGCACAGATATAATATTGTGATACGTACAATATTCTTTCAATAATAAATTTGCATGTAACAACATTTTATTATTTGTATGTAATAGGTTGTATGGTTTAAATTCTTACATTCAAATATAATTCTTGTAATTAAACTATCCACAAACATTTATGTTTCACAATGATAATATATTTATAATTAAAGTGTAATTTATATTTCTTTGCACATTGAAACATCATCACATGTTTTTTTTTCAATATCACACTTTTTGAATTATCCATTAATTGCACATTACACATGTAGCCCCCTGTAAACAGCACAGGCTATACCTATCTCCCTTCTACTGTGGTAAGTCCTGTTAAGATCAGGCACCAGTAATCATCATGGGTTTTCCCCCTTCATAGCCCTAATCTGAGTGGTAAACGCAGGCCTGGACTCTGCTGCAGGCGTGAGCAAGAGGGGAGGTTCTGCTGATGTCACAAGAGGTGGGGCTAGCCCTATATTTAGCAGCCAACTCCTGTGAGTAGAGTTAGTGATACCGAGAGTCTGGAGTTGCCGGTCAGTGATACCGAGAGTCTGGAGTTGCCGGTCAGTGATACCGAGAGTCTGGAGTTGCCGGTCAGTTATGCCGAGAGTATGCAGTTCAGTTAGTGTGCCATGAGTCGAAGAGTCCTGCGGATCGGTTCGAGGATTTGGGGGGAGACCGCGGTTTCCCCTGCGCAGAGCGCAGAAGCAGAGAGAGAAGTGGATAGATGCAGCTTCCTTTAGTAGAGCTGATAGAGATATATATCTGGTGGACCAATGCCCTCACCCCACTGCCTGGGGTGATGGGAAGAATCCAAGCCCCACCGTGAGTATAACCTCGGGGGTGGGCCACGGGGTATTGAAGCCCCAGCCCAGACCATCCTGTCGGAGGAATTATCTGTGTGGGAGGAGAGCGGAGTAATAAGTACAGCTTGGCTGTTGTTGTTGCGGCTACTGGACGCCACTACCATTGGGAGTTGCTGATCTGCCAATAAAGAGACTATCCTTCTGTTACCAAAGACTGTGTGTGAATTGGAAGCTATTACCCTGGGACCCAAGGGGTTCTTATATACAGGTCCTGTCCCATATTCCTGGGAGTATAGAAGATGAAGGCGCTGCACCACTAAGAGATCATGGAGGCTACCACCCCAGAAGCCCGGTCCTGGCTCCCCAATACTATCGCGGGAAGCTCAGGCCCTCCTGTTCCTCACAGGTATGCACCAGACCGCATGTAATCTGCCCTCATGCACCCTAGACACCACCGTAGAGTCTGGGGGAAGGGGGGAAGCAGGGTTATATTTGGAGGCGCTGCTGAGATATATGTCAGAACAGCTTATAGCAAGGCGGAATGGGCAGAGTGAGATGCACTCTCCGCCCAAGTGTTGGAGAAGGATGGGCGCCTATAGGAGGTGGCGTAGGAAGGGTGAATAGTTAGAGCTGACCAAGTCCCTTGAGGCAGGTAGCATGAGGCAACTGGGGGGGTCAGCCTGTTAACCAGTCCAGGGACCATGGCCCAGGGCCCGCGCTATTTGTGGCCAAAAGTAGGAGACACCCGTCCTTAGAAAAGAGGTACCATAGCTATCACCCACATACACGCACCACAGAACACTTGCATGGTAAACATCGAGTATAGTGCATGAAGGAGAGGAGTTCCACTGAGCCTGGGGTACAAGCCACCTCAAGTTAGTGAGAAACAGAATGCAGAGCACACAGTTGGCAGTCAGTCAGTGTTTAGGTACGAGATACCCGTTAGTCACTGAGGATAGGGCACATGGGCGTTTGGAGGACTCATTCAAGATGGCGTCCATCCCTACATGTGCTCCGCGGAGCAAGAACCTTGATCTAAAATAAATGGCGGTTCCCGCCAAACCTGGAGCAAGCACGTGCATTGTGCACAGAGACTATTAGGAGAATGTGGCGGGACATGTGTAATAATCTGGCGCCAAACCCGGATTCTTTGCAAGGGGTGCGGTGGCGGCGCGAAAGCCGAAAGCCCTCCCACCTGTGCCATGAATGGTCAGAAATCCAGGCCACGTCACGCTGAAGAAGAAAAGAGCCCGCCTCTGGATTCCACCAGAGGGAGGGGGCGCAAGGAGAGCCAATCAGGAGAGTCCTCCCCAGTGAAGGGAGGGACCGGGAGCCTGAGCGAAGAGCTTCACTTTTGTCTGGCATTCGAGGAGCAAGGAGCTGGAACACTGAGCTGTTCCAACCCTGAGCTAACCATGTCCGAGATGAATACTTCCATCTGCCAATTACCAGGAGGCCTACTGGTAGTGGAGGTAGCTGAGCACAAATACCTTCGGTGTTTGTGCGTTCACTGCGGGATACCGGGCGCGACACCAAGCACCAAGGCCCGATGCCCTCAATGTGGCACGTTTTACCTTTGGCCGAACGAGCCGAGACTTTTGTGCGGAACCCCGCGGGGTGCCTCTCCGGGAACATTGACGGAGGTGGCGGAAGGTAAAGAAAAGACTGCCCTGGTTTCCCGTTATACCAAATCGGGAGGAACCAAGGCTCAGCCCGCTATTGAACTGAGCGAGCTGGCAACAGAGAAGAGCGTGACCGCAGTGGAGGTACCCGAGCGAGACCACTTTGTACCTGTACCCACTCGTTGTATCGCCGAAGAACCAGGTGACTCCTCAGAGGAGGACCCGATCGTGATTTCCTTGGAGGAAGAGATTGGCGTGACATCGGTGGCGATGCGCCTACCGGCGAACCACCCCAAAGGCATCAAGAGGGAGCAGACAAGTCCGGAAACCATCCGATGGCGAGCGCTGGTGCGGCCGGACGCCCGTTAGAGTCCCACTGCAGTGGTGCCTCCCAGTGCGGCGGAGACAGAGACGGAGACCGAGATGATCCTAGAGGAGCCCGATGTCATCAAAAAGCAGCGGAGCGGTAAGGAGACTCCACCACCCCCTTACTCCCGCCAGGCGCAGACCGCAACCCTGGCGAACGAGAAAGAGAGGCTTGAGGCCTACTTGTTCAACCGGGTACCGGATGCTCCGTTACCGCCCCCGCAGGTCCTCGACGCACTTTCGGTGCGTGAACACGGCGCGGGTGGAGATTCTGCAGGCGAGCCTGATGACGTCATTTCCGGTTCCACCGGAAAGAGAAGACATGGAGGAGTGTTCTCCTCTCGAAGCATCGACTCAGCCCTTGCCCTGGCTGCCCTACAGAGTCGAGGCCCCTCCCGAGAAGCCAGAAGTATGGCGGAGAGTGCCTCTAAGAAAATGTTCATTGGGCGTGGTATCACCCGCTTGCTGGACAATGCCCTGGATGTTCCCCCAGCCCTGCCCATAGTTCCACTGCCCCGGCCACTGCCCCTGCCCCGTCACAAGTGGTGCCACAGGGACCTACCAGGGATAAGTTATGTAAATCCCCCAAATACACCAACGACTTGTGGGATTAGGAGTTGAGTGATGAAGGGTCTGATGGAGAGATACCGTATTCGAGTGTTATACCTGTATCTAACCCTGTGCTGTTTTCTCCTGCATCTAGAGGGAGGGCCCGTGGGTCTCACACTCCAGTAGAGGCTGGGTCTACCAGCCAAGTGGTGCACACACTGCACCCCACTAGGTATTATAATGTCAAGGGAAGGAGAGATTGCTCGCGATCTACTGATGCGGGTACGTCCGGTGTATCATCTCAGGTAGAGTCTGATGTAGAACGCACTAGTCAGGCCGCAGAGTACGAACACCGCGACAAATGGTGGGAGCCTTTGTTCACCGGATACCACGAGGGGATGGACCGTACATGGTTCTTATTGATTAAGAATGATGTAGTAGATCATTGGTGGGCGGCTGGTTCTTTCACTCCACAGGAGATGGAGGATGAGTTAGATCACCGTTTTAGGGAGATAGAACAGAAACGTATTGTACCTCGAGGCCCCAGTATCTTGTACGATGAGGTAGCTCCAGAGGAGCCTGTATTTCGGGTACTGCCAAGCAGGGCAGGACACCGCAAACTCACCAAAATAAGTCAAGCTGACCGGGCCATAGACGCTAGATACCGGCAGTCACACGGGTATGAGTATCCCTATGTGCCTGAGCCCATCATGAGAGAAATTGAAGAGAACAGAGACAGTTGGCTTAGGGAGGCAGTCCAAGAGTACCTTCGGACCAAGTACGGTCGGGCGGGGTATCACAATGAGGATAAGATTAGTGAGCTAGTACGCATATGGAGCATCGGTAGGTGTATCTACATGCACGGTGTTACATACAGGCCTGAGCATGGGCCGGTCCAATCGTTCACTGTGACCGTCACGGATCATAATGGGCGGCGGGTAAGAAAGCCTGATCCTAAGTACTATCGGTAGGGTTCTCCAAGTTGGGAGTACCCGGGTTGTACTTGTATTGAACTACCTCATTATGCCATGTATTATGACAAAGTTTATGTGTGCTGTTTCCCAGGTGGTTCGCCGCAGGATGGGTCTGCTAAAGATAGGTCCAAGTGGGGACCATTGGATTCCACCATAGGGAGAGTGTAGCCCCCTGTAAACAGCACAGGCTATAACTATCTCCCTTCTACTGTGGTAAGCCCTGTTAAGATCAGGCACCAGTAATCATCATGGGTTTTCCCCCTTCATAGCCCTGCCCTGAGTGGTAGATGCAGGCCTGGACTCTGCTGCAGGCGTGAGCAAGAGGGGAGGTTCTGCTGACGTCACGAGAGGTGGGGCTAGCCCTATATTTAGCAGCCAACTCCTGTGAGTAGAGTTAGTGATACCGAGAGTCTGGAGTTGCCGGTCAGTGATACCGAGTGTCTGTAGTTGCCGGTCAGTTATGCCGAGAGTATGCAGTTCAGTTAGTGTGCCGTGAGTCGAAGAGTCCTGCGGATGGGTCCGAGGATTTGGGGGGAGACCGCGGTTTCCCCTGCGCAGAGCGCAGAAGCAGAGAGAGAAGTGGATAGATGCAGCTTCCTTTAGTAGAGCTGATAGAGATATATATCTGGTGGACCAATGCCCTCACCCCACTGCCTGGGGTGATGGGAAGAATCCAAGCCCCACCGCAAGGATAACCTCGGGGGTGGGCCACGGGGTATTGAAGCCCTAGCCCAGACCATCCTGTCGGAGGAGAGACTTGGAGGGAAGGAGAGGAGGAATTATCTGTGTGGGAGGAGAGCGGAGTAATAAGTACAGCTTGGCTGTTGTTGTTGCGGCTACTGGACGCCACTACCATTGGGAGTTGCTTATCTGCCAATAAAGAGACTATCCTTCTGTTACCAAAGACTGTGTGTGAATTGGAAGCTATTACCCTGGGACCCAAGGGGTTCTTATATACAGGTCCTGTCCCATATTCCTGGGAGTATAGAAGATGGAGGCGCTGCACCACTAAGAGATCATGGAGGCTACCACCCCAGAAGCCCGGTCCTGGCTCCCCAATACCATTGCGGGAAGCTCAGGCCCTCCTGTTCCTCACAGGTATGCACCACACCGCATGTAATCTGCCCTCATGCACCCTAGACACCACCGTAGAGTCTGGGGGAAGGGGGGAAGCAGGGTTACATACACATTGCAGGTTTGTGTCTTTATGTATGTATGCAATTAAGAAAACATCTATGGTAATAATTGTCATTTTTTTAGACATATACCTTGACGTTTGCTATGCAGGGTACGTACGCTTTGGACATATGTTTAAAATACAATAATCCTACATTCTTATTATTATTATATTTTTTGTTTAACTTTATACTTATGACAATATATGTGTCGCAAATTGGAAGTATCATTGGCCCCCCCTGTCTTTTGTAGCATATATTTGCCACGCACAGCAGCACGCTTATTGTACATCAATATATATTAATGATGTTGGGGCTGTAGGATTTGTACATAGCTGGTAATGTGTGTTTATGTATGTATGTACCGTGCGAGTTCTTGTAAAAGGTGTCACTGTGTGTTATGTATGTATGTACCGTGCGAGTTCTTGTAAAAGGTGTCACTGTGTGTTATGTATGTATGTACCGTGCGAGTTCTTGTAAAAGGTGTCACTGTGTGTTATGTATGTATGTACCGTGCGAGTTCTTGTAAAAGGTGTCACTGTGTGTTATGTATGTATGTACCGTGCGAGTTCTTGTAAAAGGTGTCACTGTGTGTTATGTATGTATGTACCGTGCGAGTTCTTGTAAAAGGTGTCACTGTGTGTTATGTATGTATGTACCGTGCGAGTTCTTGTAAAAGGTGTCACTGTGTGTTATGTATGTATGTATCGTGCGAGTTCTTGTAAAAGGTGTCACTGTGTGTTATGTATGTATGTACCGTGCGAGTTCTTGTAAAAGGTGTCACTGTGTGTTATGTATGTATGTACCGTGCGAGTTCTTGTAAAAGGTGTCACTGTGTGTTATGTATGTATGTACCGTGCGAGTTCTTGTAAAAGGTGTCACTGTGTGTTATGTATGTATGTACCGTGCGAGTTCTTGTAAAAGGTGTCACTGTGTGTTATGTATGTATGTACCGTGCGAGTTCTTGTAAAAGGTGTCACTGTGTGTTATGTATGTATGTACCGTGCGAGTTCTTGTAAAAGGTGTCACTGTGTGTTATGTATGTATGTACCGTGCGAGTTCTTGTAAAAGGTGTCACTGTGTGTTATGTATGTATGTACCGTGCGAGTTCTTGTAAAAGGTGTCACTGTGCGTTATGTATGTATGTACCGTGCGAGTTCTTGTAAAAGGTGTCACTGTGCGTTATGTATGTATGTACCGTGCGAGTTCTTGTAAAAGGTGTCACTGTGTGTTATGTATGTATGTACCGTGCGAGTTCTTGTAAAAGGTGTCACTGTGTGTTATGTATGTATGTACCGTGCGAGTTCTTGTAAAAGGTGTCACTGTGCGTTATGTATGTATGTACCGTGCGAGTTCTTGTAAAAGGTGTCACTGTGTGTTATGTATGTATGTACCGTGCGAGTTCTTGTAAAAGGTGTCACTGTGTGTTATGTATGTATGTACCGTGCGAGTTCTTGTAAAAGGTGTCACTGTGTGTTATGTATGTATGTACCGTGCGAGTTCTTGTAAAAGGTGTCACTGTGTGTTATGTATGTATGTACCGTGCGAGTTCTTGTAAAAGGTGTCACTGTGCGTTATGTATGTATGTACCGTGCGAGTTCTTGTAAAAGGTGTCACTGTGTGTTATGTATGTATGTACCGTGCGAGTTCTTGTAAAAGGTGTCACTGTGTGTTATGTATGTATGTACCGTGCGAGTTCTTGTAAAAGGTGTCACTGTGCGTTATGTATGTATGTATCGTGCGAGTTCTTGTAAAAGGTGTCACTGTGTGTTATGTATGTATGTACCGTGCGAGTTCTTGTAAAAGGTGTCACTGTGTGTTATGTATGTATGTACCGTGCGAGTTCTTGTAAAAGGTGTCACTGTGTGTTATGTATGTATGTACCGTGCGAGTTCTTGTAAAAGGTGTCACTGTGTGTTATGTATGTATGTACCGTGCGAGTTCTTGTAAAAGGTGTCACTGTGTGTTATGTATGTATGTATCGTGCGAGTTCTTGTAAAAGGTGTCACTGTGTGTTATGTATGTATGTACCGTGCGAGTTCTTGTAAAAGGTGTCACTGTGTGTTACGTATGTATGTACCGTGCGAGTTCTTGTAAAAGGTGTCACTGTGTGTTATGTATGTATGTACCGTGCGAGTTCTTGTAAAAGGTGTCACTGTGTGTTATGTATGTATGTACCGTGCGAGTTCTTGTAAAAGGTGTCACTGTGTGTTATGTATGTATGTACCGTGCGAGTTCTTGTAAAAGGTGTCACTGTGTGTTATGTATGTATGTATCGTGCGAGTTCTTGTAAAAGGTGTCACAGTGTGTAATGTATGTATGTACCGTGCGAGTTCTTGTAAAAGGTGTCACTGTGTGTTATGTATGTATGTACCGTGCGAGTTCTTGTAAAAGGTGTCACTGTGTGTTATGTATGTATGTACCGTGCGAGTTCTTGTAAAAGGTGTCACTGTGTGTTATGTATGTATGTACCGTGCGAGTTCTTGTAAAAGGTGTCACTGCGTGTTATGTATGTATGTATCGTGCGAGTTCTTGTAAAAGGTGTCACTGTGTGTTATGTATGTATGTACCGTGCGAGTTCTTGTAAAAGGTGTCACTGTGTGTTATGTATGTATGTACCGTGCGAGTTCTTGTAAAAGGTGTCACTGTGTGTTATGTATGTATGTACCGTGCGAGTTCTTGTAAAAGGTGTCACTGTGTGTTATGTATGTATGTACCGTGCGAGTTCTTGTAAAAGGTGTCACTGTGTGTTATGTATGTATGTACCGTGCGAGTTCTTGTAAAAGGTGTCACTGTGTGTTATGTATGTATGTACCGTGCGAGTTCTTGTAAAAGGTGTCACTGTGTGTTATGTATGTATGTACCGTGCGAGTTCTTGTAAAAGGTGTCACTGTGTGTTATGTATGTATGTATCGTGCGAGTTCTTGTAAAAGGTGTCACTGTGTGTTATGTATGTATGTACCGTGCGAGTTCTTGTAAAAGGTGTCACTGTGTGTTATGTATGTATGTACCGTGCGAGTTCTTGTAAAAGGTGTCACTGTGTGTTATGTATGAATGTACCGTGCGAGTTCTTGTAAAAGGTGTCACTGTGTGTTATGTATGTATGTACCGTGCGAGTTCTTGTAAAAGGTGTCACTGTGTGTTATGTATGTATGTACCGTGCGAGTTCTTGTAAAAGGTGTCACTGTGTGTTATGTATGTATGTATCGTGCGAGTTCTTGTAAAAGGTGTCACTGTGTGTTATGTATGTATGTACCGTGCGAGTTCTTGTAAAAGGTGTCACTGTGTGTTATGTATGTATGTACCGTGCGAGTTCTTGTAAAAGGTGTCACTGTGTGTTATGTATGTATGTACCGTGCGAGTTCTTGTAAAAGGTGTCACTGTGTGTTATGTATGTATGTACCGTGCGAGTTCTTGTAAAAGGTGTCACTGCGTGTTATGTATGTATGTATCGTGCGAGTTCTTGTAAAAGGTGTCACTGTGTGTTATGTATGTATGTACCGTGCGAGTTCTTGTAAAAGGTGTCACTGTGTGTTATGTATGTATGTACCGTGCGAGTTCTTGTAAAAGGTGTCACTGTGTGTTATGTATGTATGTACCGTGCGAGTTCTTGTAAAAGGTGTCACTGTGTGTTATGTATGTATGTACCGTGCGAGTTCTTGTAAAAGGTGTCACTGTGTGTTATGTATGTATGTATCGTGCGAGTTCTTGTAAAAGGTGTCACTGTGTGTTATGTATGTATGTACCGTGCGAGTTCTTGTAAAAGGTGTCACTGTGTGTTATGTATGTATGTACCGTGCGAGTTCTTGTAAAAGGTGTCACTGTGTGTTATGTATGTATGTACCGTGCGAGTTCTTGTAAAAGGTGTCACTGTGTGTTATGTATGTATGTACCGTGCGAGTTCTTGTAAAAGGTGTCACTGTGTGTTATGTATGTATGTACCGTGCGAGTTCTTGTAAAAGGTGTCACTGTGTGTTATGTATGTATGTACCGTGCGAGTTCTTGTAAAAGGTGTCACTGTGTGTTATGTATGTATGTACCGTGCGAGTTCTTGTAAAAGGTGTCACTGTGTGTTATGTATGTATGTACCGTGCGAGTTCTTGTAAAAGGTGTCACTGTGTGTTATGTATGTATGTACGTGCGAGTTCTTGTAAAAGGTGTCACTGTGTGTTATGTATGTATGTACCGTGCGAGTTCTTGTAAAAGGTGTCACTGTGTGTTATGTATGTATGTACCGTGCGAGTTCTTGTAAAAGGTGTCACTGTGTGTTATGTATGTATGTACCGTGCGAGTTCTTGTAAAAGGTGTCACTGTGTGTTATGTATGTATGTACCGTGCGAGTTCTTGTAAAAGGTGTCACTGTGTGTTATGTATGTATGTACCGTGCGAGTTCTTGTAAAAGGTGTCACTGTGTGTTATGTATGTATGTACCGTGCGAGTTCTTGTAAAAGGTGTCACTGTGTGTTATGTATGTATGTACCGTGCGAGTTCTTGTAAAAGGTGTCACTGTGTGTTATGTATGTATGTACCGTGCGAGTTCTTGTAAAAGGTGTCACTGTGTGTTATGTATGTATGTACCGTGCGAGTTCTTGTAAAAGGTGTCACTGTGTGTTATGTATGTATGTACCGTGCGAGTTCTTGTAAAAGGTGTCACTGTGTGTTATGTATGTATGTACCGTGCGAGTTCTTGTAAAAGGTGTCACTGTGTGTTATGTATGTATGTACCGTGCGAGTTCTTGTAAAAGGTGTCACTGTGTGTTATGTATGTATGTACCGTGCGAGTTCTTGTAAAAGGTGTCACTGTGTGTTATGTATGTATGTACCGTGCGAGTTCTTGTAAAAGGTGTCACTGTGTGTTATGTATGTATGTACCGTGCGAGTTCTTGTAAAAGGTGTCACTGTGTGTTATGTATGTATGTACCGTGCGAGTTCTTGTAAAAGGTGTCACTGTGTGTTATGTATGTATGTACCGTGCGAGTTCTTGTAAAAGGTGTCACTGTGTGTTATGTATGTATGTACCGTGCGAGTTCTTGTAAAAGGTGTCACTGTGTGTTATGTATGTATGTACCGTGCGAGTTCTTGTAAAAGGTGTCACTGTGTGTTATGTATGTATGTACCGTGCGAGTTCTTGTAAAAGGTGTCACTGTGTGTTATGTATGTATGTACCGTGCGAGTTCTTGTAAAAGGTGTCACTGTGTGTTATGTATGTATGTACCGTGCGAGTTCTTGTAAAAGGTGTCACTGTGTGTTATGTATGTATGTACCGTGCGAGTTCTTGTAAAAGGTGTCACTGTGTGTTATGTATGTATGTACCGTGCGAGTTCTTGTAAAAGGTGTCACTGTGTGTTATGTATGTATGTACCGTGCGAGTTCTTGTAAAAGGTGTCACTGTGTGTTATGTATGTATGTACCGTGCGAGTTCTTGTAAAAGGTGTCACTGTGTGTTATGTATGTATGTACCGTGCGAGTTCTTGTAAAAGGTGTCACTGTGTGTTATGTATGTATGTACCGTGCGAGTTCTTGTAAAAGGTGTCACTGTGTGTTATGTATGTATGTACCGTGCGAGTTCTTGTAAAAGGTGTCACTGTGTGTTATGTATGTATGTACCGTGCGAGTTCTTGTAAAAGGTGTCACTGTGTGTTATGTATGTATGTACCGTGCGAGTTCTTGTAAAAGGTGTCACTGTGTGTTATGTATGTATGTACCGTGCGAGTTCTTGTAAAAGGTGTCACTGTGTGTTATGTATGTATGTACCGTGCGAGTTCTTGTAAAAGGTGTCACTGTGTGTTATGTATGTATGTACCGTGCGAGTTCTTGTAAAAGGTGTCACTGTGTGTTATGTATGTATGTACCGTGCGAGTTCTTGTAAAAGGTGTCACTGTGTGTTATGTATGTATGTACCGTGCGAGTTCTTGTAAAAGGTGTCACTGTGTGTTATGTATGTATGTACCGTGCGAGTTCTTGTAAAAGGTGTCACTGTGTGTTATGTATGTATGTACCGTGCGAGTTCTTGTAAAAGGTGTCACTGTGTGTTATGTATGTATGTACCGTGCGAGTTCTTGTAAAAGGTGTCACTGTGTGTTATGTATGTATGTACCGTGCGAGTTCTTGTAAAAGGTGTCACTGTGTGTTATGTATGTATGTACCGTGCGAGTTCTTGTAAAAGGTGTCACTGTGTGTTATGTATGTATGTACCGTGCGAGTTCTTGTAAAAGGTGTCACTGTGTGTTATGTATGTATGTACCGTGCGAGTTCTTGTAAAAGGTGTCACTGTGTGTTATGTATGTATGTACCGTGCGAGTTCTTGTAAAAGGTGTCACTGTGTGTTATGTATGTATGTACCGTGCGAGTTCTTGTAAAAGGTGTCACTGTGTGTTATGTATGTATGTACCGTGCGAGTTCTTGTAAAAGGTGTCACTGTGTGTTATGTATGTATGTACCGTGCGAGTTCTTGTAAAAGGTGTCACTGTGTGTTATGTATGTATGTACCGTGCGAGTTCTTGTAAAAGGTGTCACTGTGTGTTATGTATGTATGTACCGTGCGAGTTCTTGTAAAAGGTGTCACTGTGTGTTATGTATGTATGTACCGTGCGAGTTCTTGTAAAAGGTGTCACTGTGTGTTATGTATGTATGTACCGTGCGAGTTCTTGTAAAAGGTGTCACTGTGTGTTATGTATGTATGTACCGTGCGAGTTCTTGTAAAAGGTGTCACTGTGTGTTATGTATGTATGTACCGTGCGAGTTCTTGTAAAAGGTGTCACTGTGTGTTATGTATGTATGTACCGTGCGAGTTCTTGTAAAAGGTGTCACTGTGTGTTATGTATGTATGTACCGTGCGAGTTCTTGTAAAAGGTGTCACTGTGTGTTATGTATGTATGTACCGTGCGAGTTCTTGTAAAAGGTGTCACTGTGTGTTATGTATGTATGTACCGTGCGAGTTCTTGTAAAAGGTGTCACTGTGTGTTATGTATGTATGTACCGTGCGAGTTCTTGTAAAAGGTGTCACTGTGTGTTATGTATGTATGTACCGTGCGAGTTCTTGTAAAAGGTGTCACTGTGTGTTATGTATGTATGTACCGTGCGAGTTCTTGTAAAAGGTGTCACTGTGTGTTATGTATGTATGTACCGTGCGAGTTCTTGTAAAAGGTGTCACTGTGTGTTATGTATGTATGTACCGTGCGAGTTCTTGTAAAAGGTGTCACTGTGTGTTATGTATGTATGTACCGTGCGAGTTCTTGTAAAAGGTGTCACTGTGTGTTATGTATGTATGTACCGTGCGAGTTCTTGTAAAAGGTGTCACTGTGTGTTATGTATGTATGTACCGTGCGAGTTCTTGTAAAAGGTGTCACTGTGTGTTATGTATGTATGTACCGTGCGAGTTCTTGTAAAAGGTGTCACTGTGTGTTATGTATGTATGTACCGTGCGAGTTCTTGTAAAAGGTGTCACTGTGTGTTATGTATGTATGTACCGTGCGAGTTCTTGTAAAAGGTGTCACTGTGTGTTATGTATGTATGTACCGTGCGAGTTCTTGTAAAAGGTGTCACTGTGTGTTATGTATGTATGTACCGTGCGAGTTCTTGTAAAAGGTGTCACTGTGTGTTATGTATGTATGTACCGTGCGAGTTCTTGTAAAAGGTGTCACTGTGTGTTATGTATGTATGTACCGTGCGAGTTCTTGTAAAAGGTGTCACTGTGTGTTATGTATGTATGTACCGTGCGAGTTCTTGTAAAAGGTGTCACTGTGTGTTATGTATGTATGTACCGTGCGAGTTCTTGTAAAAGGTGTCACTGTGTGTTATGTATGTATGTACCGTGCGAGTTCTTGTAAAAGGTGTCACTGTGTGTTATGTATGTATGTACCGTGCGAGTTCTTGTAAAAGGTGTCACTGTGTGTTATGTATGTATGTACCGTGCGAGTTCTTGTAAAAGGTGTCACTGTGTGTTATGTATGTATGTACCGTGCGAGTTCTTGTAAAAGGTGTCACTGTGTGTTATGTATGTATGTACCGTGCGAGTTCTTGTAAAAGGTGTCACTGTGTGTTATGTATGTATGTACCGTGCGAGTTCTTGTAAAAGGTGTCACTGTGTGTTATGTATGTATGTACCGTGCGAGTTCTTGTAAAAGGTGTCACTGTGTGTTATGTATGTATGTACCGTGCGAGTTCTTGTAAAAGGTGTCACTGTGTGTTATGTATGTATGTACCGTGCGAGTTCTTGTAAAAGGTGTCACTGTGTGTTATGTATGTATGTACCGTGCGAGTTCTTGTAAAAGGTGTCACTGTGTGTTATGTATGTATGTACCGTGCGAGTTCTTGTAAAAGGTGTCACTGTGTGTTATGTATGTATGTACCGTGCGAGTTCTTGTAAAAGGTGTCACTGTGTGTTATGTATGTATGTACCGTGCGAGTTCTTGTAAAAGGTGTCACTGTGTGTTATGTATGTATGTACCGTGCGAGTTCTTGTAAAAGGTGTCACTGTGTGTTATGTATGTATGTACCGTGCGAGTTCTTGTAAAAGGTGTCACTGTGTGTTATGTATGTATGTACCGTGCGAGTTCTTGTAAAAGGTGTCACTGTGTGTTATGTATGTATGTACCGTGCGAGTTCTTGTAAAAGGTGTCACTGTGTGTTATGTATGTATGTACCGTGCGAGTTCTTGTAAAAGGTGTCACTGTGTGTTATGTATGTATGTACCGTGCGAGTTCTTGTAAAAGGTGTCACTGTGTGTTATGTATGTATGTACCGTGCGAGTTCTTGTAAAAGGTGTCACTGTGTGTTATGTATGTATGTACCGTGCGAGTTCTTGTAAAAGGTGTCACTGTGTGTTATGTATGTATGTACCGTGCGAGTTCTTGTAAAAGGTGTCACTGTGTGTTATGTATGTATGTACCGTGCGAGTTCTTGTAAAAGGTGTCACTGTGTGTTATGTATGTATGTACCGTGCGAGTTCTTGTAAAAGGTGTCACTGTGTGTTATGTATGTATGTACCGTGCGAGTTCTTGTAAAAGGTGTCACTGTGTGTTATGTATGTATGTACCGTGCGAGTTCTTGTAAAAGGTGTCACTGTGTGTTATGTATGTATGTACCGTGCGAGTTCTTGTAAAAGGTGTCACTGTGTGTTATGTATGTATGTACCGTGCGAGTTCTTGTAAAAGGTGTCACTGTGTGTTATGTATGTATGTACCGTGCGAGTTCTTGTAAAAGGTGTCACTGTGTGTTATGTATGTATGTACCGTGCGAGTTCTTGTAAAAGGTGTCACTGTGTGTTATGTATGTATGTACCGTGCGAGTTCTTGTAAAAGGTGTCACTGTGTGTTATGTATGTATGTACCGTGCGAGTTCTTGTAAAAGGTGTCACTGTGTGTTATGTATGTATGTACCGTGCGAGTTCTTGTAAAAGGTGTCACTGTGTGTTATGTATGTATGTACCGTGCGAGTTCTTGTAAAAGGTGTCACTGTGTGTTATGTATGTATGTACCGTGCGAGTTCTTGTAAAAGGTGTCACTGTGTGTTATGTATGTATGTACCGTGCGAGTTCTTGTAAAAGGTGTCACTGTGTGTTATGTATGTATGTACCGTGCGAGTTCTTGTAAAAGGTGTCACTGTGTGTTATGTATGTATGTACCGTGCGAGTTCTTGTAAAAGGTGTCACTGTGTGTTATGTATGTATGTACCGTGCGAGTTCTTGTAAAAGGTGTCACTGTGTGTTATGTATGTATGTACCGTGCGAGTTCTTGTAAAAGGTGTCACTGTGTGTTATGTATGTATGTACCGTGCGAGTTCTTGTAAAAGGTGTCACTGTGTGTTATGTATGTATGTACCGTGCGAGTTCTTGTAAAAGGTGTCACTGTGTGTTATGTATGTATGTACCGTGCGAGTTCTTGTAAAAGGTGTCACTGTGTGTTATGTATGTATGTACCGTGCGAGTTCTTGTAAAAGGTGTCACTGTGTGTTATGTATGTATGTACCGTGCGAGTTCTTGTAAAAGGTGTCACTGTGTGTTATGTATGTATGTACCGTGCGAGTTCTTGTAAAAGGTGTCACTGTGTGTTATGTATGTATGTACCGTGCGAGTTCTTGTAAAAGGTGTCACTGTGTGTTATGTATGTATGTACCGTGCGAGTTCTTGTAAAAGGTGTCACTGTGTGTTATGTATGTATGTACCGTGCGAGTTCTTGTAAAAGGTGTCACTGTGTGTTATATATGTATGTATCGTGCGAGTTCTTGTAAAAGGTGTCACTGTGTGTTATGTATGTATGTACCGTGCGAGTTCTTGTAAAAGGTGTCACTGTGTGTTATGTATGTATGTACCGTGCGAGTTCTTGTAAAAGGTGTCACTGTGTGTTATGTATGTATGTACCGTGCGAGTTCTTGTAAAAGGTGTCACTGTGTGTTATGTATGTATGTACCGTGCGAGTTCTTGTAAAAGGTGTCACTGTGTGTTATGTATGTATGTACCGTGCGAGTTCTTGTAAAAGGTGTCACTGTGTGTTATGTATGTATGTACCGTGCGAGTTCTTGTAAAAGGTGTCACTGTGTGTTATGTATGTATGTACCGTGCGAGTTCTTGTAAAAGGTGTCACTGTGTGTTATGTATGTATGTACCGTGCGAGTTCTTGTAAAAGGTGTCACTGTGTGTTATGTATGTATGTACCGTGCGAGTTCTTGTAAAAGGTGTCACTGTGTGTTATGTATGTATGTACCGTGCGAGTTCTTGTAAAAGGTGTCACTGTGTGTTATGTATGTATGTACCGTGCGAGTTCTTGTAAAAGGTGTCACTGTGTGTTATGTATGTATGTACCGTGCGAGTTCTTGTAAAAGGTGTCAGTGTGTGTTATGTATGTATGTACCGTGCGAGTTCTTGTAAAAGGTGTCACTGTGTGTTATGTATGTATGTACCGTGCGAGTTCTTGTAAAAGGTGTCACTGTGTGTTATGTATGTATGTACCGTGCGAGTTCTTGTAAAAGGTGTCACTGTGTGTTATGTATGTATGTACCGTGCGAGTTCTTGTAAAAGGTGTCACTGTGTGTTATGTATGTATGTACCGTGCGAGTTCTTGTAAAAGGTGTCACTGTGTGTTATGTATGTATGTACCGTGCGAGTTCTTGTAAAAGGTGTCACTGTGTGTTATGTATGTATGTACCGTGCGAGTTCTTGTAAAAGGTGTCACTGTGTGTTATGTATGTATGTACCGTGCGAGTTCTTGTAAAAGGTGTCACTGTGTGTTATGTATGTATGTACCGTGCGAGTTCTTGTAAAAGGTGTCACTGTGTGTTATGTATGTATGTACTGTGCGAGTTCTTGTAAAAGGTGTCACTGTGTGTTATGTATGTATGTACCGTGCGAGTTCTTGTAAAAGGTGTCACTGTGTGTTATGTATGTATGTACCGTGCGAGTTCTTGTAAAAGGTGTCACTGTGTGTTATGTATGTATGTACCGTGCGAGTTCTTGTAAAAGGTGTCACTGTGTGTTATGTATGTATGTACCGTGCGAGTTCTTGTAAAAGGTGTCACTGTGTGTTATGTATGTATGTACCGTGCGAGTTCTTGTAAAAGGTGTCACTGTGTGTTATGTATGTATGTACCGTGCGAGTTCTTGTAAAAGGTGTCACTGTGTGTTATGTATGTATGTACCGTGCGAGTTCTTGTAAAAGGTGTCACTGTGTGTTATGTATGTATGTATCGTGCGAGTTCTTGTAAAAGGTGTCACTGTGTGTTATGTATGTATGTATGTACCGTGCGAGTTCTTGTAAAAGGTGTCACTGTGTGTTATGTATGTATGTACCGTGCGAGTTCTTGTAAAAGGTGTCACTGTGTGTTATGTATGTATGTACCGTGCGAGTTCTTGTAAAAGGTGTCACTGTGTGTTATGTATGTATGTACCGTGCGAGTTCTTGTAAAAGGTGTCACTGTGTGTTATGTATGTATGTACCGTGCGAGTTCTTGTAAAAGGTGTCACTGTGTGTTATGTATGTATGTACCGTGCGAGTTCTTGTAAAAGGTGTCACTGTGTGTTATGTATGTATGTACCGTGCGAGTTCTTGTAAAAGGTGTCACTGTGTGTTATGTATGTATGTACCGTGCGAGTTCTTGTAAAAGGTGTCACTGTGTGTTATGTATGTATGTACCGTGCGAGTTCTTGTAAAAGGTGTCACTGTGTGTTATGTATGTATGTACCGTGCGAGTTCTTGTAAAAGGTGTCACTGTGTGTTATGTATGTATGTACCGTGCGAGTTCTTGTAAAAGGTGTCACTGTGTGTTATGTATGTATGTACCGTGCGAGTTCTTGTAAAAGGTGTCACTGTGTGTTATGTATGTATGTACCGTGCGAGTTCTTGTAAAAGGTGTCACTGTGTGTTATGTATGTATGTACCGTGCGAGTTCTTGTAAAAGGTGTCACTGTGTGTTATGTATGTATGTACCGTGCGAGTTCTTGTAAAAGGTGTCACTGTGTGTTATGTATGTATGTACCGTGCGAGTTCTTGTAAAAGGTGTCACTGTGTGTTATGTATGTATGTACCGTGCGAGTTCTTGTAAAAGGTGTCACTGTGTGTTATGTATGTATGTACCGTGCGAGTTCTTGTAAAAGGTGTCACTGTGTGTTATGTATGTATGTACCGTGCGAGTTCTTGTAAAAGGTGTCACTGTGTGTTATGTATGTATGTACCGTGCGAGTTCTTGTAAAAGGTGTCACTGTGTGTTATGTATGTATGTACCGTGCGAGTTCTTGTAAAAGGTGTCACTGTGTGTTATGTATGTATGTACCGTGCGAGTTCTTGTAAAAGGTGTCACTGTGTGTTATGTATGTATGTACCGTGCGAGTTCTTGTAAAAGGTGTCACTGTGTGTTATGTATGTATGTACCGTGCGAGTTCTTGTAAAAGGTGTCACTGTGTGTTATGTATGTATGTACCGTGCGAGTTCTTGTAAAAGGTGTCACTGTGCGTTATGTATGTATGTACGTGCGAGTTCTTGTAAAAGGTGTCACTGTGTGTTATGTATGTATGTACCGTGCGAGTTCTTGTAAAAGGTGTCACTGTGTGTTATGTATGTATGTACCGTGCGAGTTCTTGTAAAAGGTGTCACTGTGTGTTATGTATGTATGTACCGTGCGAGTTCTTGTAAAAGGTGTCACTGTGTGTTATGTATGTATGTACCGTGCGAGTTCTTGTAAAAGGTGTCACTGTGTGTTATGTATGTATGTACCGTGCGAGTTCTTGTAAAAGGTGTCACTGTGTGTTATGTATGTATGTACCGTGCGAGTTCTTGTAAAAGGTGTCACTGTGTGTTATGTATGTATGTACCGTGCGAGTTCTTGTAAAAGGTGTCACTGTGTGTTATGTATGTATGTACCGTGCGAGTTCTTGTAAAAGGTGTCACTGTGTGTTATGTATGTATGTACCGTGCGAGTTCTTGTAAAAGGTGTCACTGTGTGTTATGTATGTATGTACCGTGCGAGTTCTTGTAAAAGGTGTCACTGTGTGTTATGTATGTATGTACGTGCGAGTTCTTGTAAAAGGTGTCACTGTGTGTTATGTATGTATGTACCGTGCGAGTTCTTGTAAAAGGTGTCACTGTGTGTTATGTATGTATGGTACCGTGCGAGTTCTTGTAAAAGGTGTCACTGTGTGTTATGTATGTATGTACCGTGCGAGTTCTTGTAAAAGGTGTCACTGTGTGTTATGTATGTATGTACCGTGCGAGTTCTTGTAAAAGGTGTCACTGTGTGTTATGTATGTATGTATCGTGCGAGTTCTTGTAAAAGGTGTCACTGTGTGTTATGTATGTATGTACCGTGCGAGTTCTTGTAAAAGGTGTCACTGTGTGTTATGTATGTATGTACCGTGCGAGTTCTTGTAAAAGGTGTCACTGTGTGTTATGTATGTATGTACCGTGCGAGTTCTTGTAAAAGGTGTCACTGTGTGTTATGTATGTATGTACCGTGCGAGTTCTTGTAAAAGGTGTCACTGTGTGTTATGTATGTATGTACCGTGCGAGTTCTTGTAAAAGGTGTCACTGTGTGTTATGTATGTATGTACCGTGCGAGTTCTTGTAAAAGGTGTCACTGTGTGTTATGTATGTATGTACCGTGCGAGTTCTTGTAAAAGGTGTCACTGTGTGTTATGTATGTATGTACCGTGCGAGTTCTTGTAAAAGGTGTCACTGTGTGTTATGTATGTATGTACCGTGCGAGTTCTTGTAAAAGGTGTCACTGTGTGTTATGTATGTATGTACCGTGCGAGTTCTTGTAAAAGGTGTCACTGTGTGTTATGTATGTATGTACCGTGCGAGTTCTTGTAAAAGGTGTCACTGTGTGTTATGTATGTACCGTGCGAGTTCTTGTAAAAGGTGTCACTGTGTGTTATGTATGTATGTACCGTGCGAGTTCTTGTAAAAGGTGTCACTGTGTGTTATGTATGTATGTACCGTGCGAGTTCTTGTAAAAGGTGTCACTGTGTGTTATGTATGTATGTACCGTGCGAGTTCTTGTAAAAGGTGTCACTGTGTGTTATGTATGTATGTACCGTGCGAGTTCTTGTAAAAGGTGTCACTGTGTGTTATGTATGTATGTACCGTGCGAGTTCTTGTAAAAGGTGTCACTGTGTGTTATGTATGTATGTACCGTGCGAGTTCTTGTAAAAGGTGTCACTGTGTGTTATGTATGTATGTACCGTGCGAGTTCTTGTAAAAGGTGTCACTGTGTGTTATGTATGTATGTACCGTGCGAGTTCTTGTAAAAGGTGTCACTGTGTGTTATGTATGTATGTACCGTGCGAGTTCTTGTAAAAGGTGTCACTGTGTGTTATGTATGTATGTACCGTGCGAGTTCTTGTAAAAGGTGTCACTGTGTGTTATGTATGTATGTACCGTGCGAGTTCTTGTAAAAGGTGTCACTGTGTGTTATGTATGTATGTACCGTGCGAGTTCTTGTAAAAGGTGTCACTGTGTGTTATGTATGTATGTACCGTGCGAGTTCTTGTAAAAGGTGTCACTGTGTGTTATGTATGTATGTACCGTGCGAGTTCTTGTAAAAGGTGTCACTGTGTGTTATGTATGTATGTACCGTGCGAGTTCTTGTAAAAGGTGTCACTGTGTGTTATGTATGTATGTACCGTGCGAGTTCTTGTAAAAGGTGTCACTGTGTGTTATGTATGTATGTACCGTGCGAGTTCTTGTAAAAGGTGTCACTGTGTGTTATGTATGTATGTACCGTGCGAGTTCTTGTAAAAGGTGTCACTGTGTGTTATGTATGTATGTACCGTGCGAGTTCTTGTAAAAGGTGTCACTGTGTGTTATGTATGTATGTACCGTGCGAGTTCTTGTAAAAGGTGTCACTGTGTGTTATGTATGTATGTACCGTGCGAGTTCTTGTAAAAGGTGTCACTGTGCGTTATGTATGTATGTACCGTGCGAGTTCTTGTAAAAGGTGTCACTGTGTGTTATGTATGTATGTACCGTGCGAGTTCTTGTAAAAGGTGTCACTGTGTGTTATGTATGTATGTACCGTGCGAGTTCTTGTAAAAGGTGTCACTGTGTGTTATGTATGTATGTACCGTGCGAGTTCTTGTAAAAGGTGTCACTGTGTGTTATGTATGTATGTACCGTGCGAGTTCTTGTAAAAGGTGTCACTGTGTGTTATGTATGTATGTACCGTGCGAGTTCTTGTAAAAGGTGTCACTGTGTGTTATGTATGTATGTACCGTGCGAGTTCTTGTAAAAGGTGTCACTGTGTGTTATGTATGTATGTACCGTGCGAGTTCTTGTAAAAGGTGTCACTGTGTGTTATGTATGTATGTACCGTGCGAGTTCTTGTAAAAGGTGTCACTGTGTGTTATGTATGTATGTACCGTGCGAGTTCTTGTAAAAGGTGTCACTGTGTGTTATGTATGTATGTACCGTGCGAGTTCTTGTAAAAGGTGTCACTGTGTGTTATGTATGTATGTACCGTGCGAGTTCTTGTAAAAGGTGTCACTGTGTGTTATGTATGTATGTACCGTGCGAGTTCTTGTAAAAGGTGTCACTGTGTGTTATGTATGTATGTACCGTGCGAGTTCTTGTAAAAGGTGTCACTGTGTGTTATGTATGTATGTACCGTGCGAGTTCTTGTAAAAGGTGTCACTGTGTGTTATGTATGTATGTACCGTGCGAGTTCTTGTAAAAGGTGTCACTGTGTGTTATGTATGTATGTACCGTGCGAGTTCTTGTAAAAGGTGTCACTGTGTGTTATGTATGTATGTACCGTGCGAGTTCTTGTAAAAGGTGTCACTGTGTGTTATGTATGTATGTACCGTGCGAGTTCTTGTAAAAGGTGTCACTGTGTGTTATGTATGTATGTACCGTGCGAGTTCTTGTAAAAGGTGTCACTGTGTGTTATGTATGTATGTACCGTGCGAGTTCTTGTAAAAGGTGTCACTGTGTGTTATGTATGTATGTACCGTGCGAGTTCTTGTAAAAGGTGTCACTGTGTGTTATGTATGTATGTACCGTGCGAGTTCTTGTAAAAGGTGTCACTGTGTGTTATGTATGTATGTACCGTGCGAGTTCTTGTAAAAGGTGTCACTGTGTGTTATGTATGTATGTACCGTGCGAGTTCTTGTAAAAGGTGTCACTGTGTGTTATGTATGTATGTACCGTGCGAGTTCTTGTAAAAGGTGTCACTGTGTGTTATGTATGTATGTACCGTGCGAGTTCTTGTAAAAGGTGTCACTGTGTGTTATGTATGTATGTACCGTGCGAGTTCTTGTAAAAGGTGTCACTGTGTGTTATGTATGTATGTACCGTGCGAGTTCTTGTAAAAGGTGTCACTGTGTGTTATGTATGTATGTACCGTGCGAGTTCTTGTAAAAGGTGTCACTGTGTGTTATGTATGTATGTACCGTGCGAGTTCTTGTAAAAGGTGTCACTGTGTGTTATGTATGTATGTACCGTGCGAGTTCTTGTAAAAGGTGTCACTGTGTGTTATGTATGTATGTACCGTGCGAGTTCTTGTAAAAGGTGTCACTGTGTGTTATGTATGTATGTACCGTGCGAGTTCTTGTAAAAGGTGTCACTGTGTGTTATGTATGTATGTACCGTGCGAGTTCTTGTAAAAGGTGTCACTGTGTGTTATGTATGTATGTACCGTGCGAGTTCTTGTAAAAGGTGTCACTGTGTGTTATGTATGTATGTACCGTGCGAGTTCTTGTAAAAGGTGTCACTGTGTGTTATGTATGTATGTACCGTGCGAGTTCTTGTAAAAGGTGTCACTGTGTGTTATGTATGTATGTACCGTGCGAGTTCTTGTAAAAGGTGTCACTGTGTGTTATGTATGTATGTACCGTGCGAGTTCTTGTAAAAGGTGTCACTGTGTGTTATGTATGTATGTACCGTGCGAGTTCTTGTAAAAGGTGTCACTGTGTGTTATGTATGTATGTACCGTGCGAGTTCTTGTAAAAGGTGTCACTGTGTGTTATGTATGTATGTACCGTGCGAGTTCTTGTAAAAGGTGTCACTGTGTGTTATGTATGTATGTACCGTGCGAGTTCTTGTAAAAGGTGTCACTGTGTGTTATGTATGTATGTACCGTGCGAGTTCTTGTAAAAGGTGTCACTGTGTGTTATGTATGTATGTACCGTGCGAGTTCTTGTAAAAGGTGTCACTGTGTGTTATGTATGTATGTACCGTGCGAGTTCTTGTAAAAGGTGTCACTGTGTGTTATGTATGTATGTACCGTGCGAGTTCTTGTAAAAGGTGTCACTGTGTGTTATGTATGTATGTACCGTGCGAGTTCTTGTAAAAGGTGTCACTGTGTGTTATGTATGTATGTATCGTGCGAGTTCTTGTAAAAGGTGTCACTGTGTGTTATGTATGTATGTACCGTGCGAGTTCTTGTAAAAGGTGTCACTGTGTGTTATGTATGTATGTACCGTGCGAGTTCTTGTAAAAGGTGTCACTGTGTGTTATGTATGTATGTACCGTGCGAGTTCTTGTAAAAGGTGTCACTGTGTGTTATGTATGTATGTACCGTGCGAGTTCTTGTAAAAGGTGTCACTGTGTGTTATGTATGTATGTACCGTGCGAGTTCTTGTAAAAGGTGTCACTGTGTGTTATGTATGTATGTACCGTGCGAGTTCTTGTAAAAGGTGTCACTGTGTGTTATGTATGTATGTACCGTGCGAGTTCTTGTAAAAGGTGTCACTGTGTGTTATGTATGTATGTACCGTGCGAGTTCTTGTAAAAGGTGTCACTGTGTGTTATGTATGTATGTACCGTGCGAGTTCTTGTAAAAGGTGTCACTGTGTGTTATGTATGTATGTACCGTGCGAGTTCTTGTAAAAGGTGTCACTGTGTGTTATGTATGTATGTACCGTGCGAGTTCTTGTAAAAGGTGTCACTGTGTGTTATGTATGTATGTACCGTGCGAGTTCTTGTAAAAGGTGTCACTGTGTGTTATGTATGTATGTACCGTGCGAGTTCTTGTAAAAGGTGTCACTGTGTGTTATGTATGTATGTACCGTGCGAGTTCTTGTAAAAGGTGTCACTGTGTGTTATGTATGTATGTACCGTGCGAGTTCTTGTAAAAGGTGTCACTGTGTGTTATGTATGTATGTACCGTGCGAGTTCTTGTAAAAGGTGTCACTGTGTGTTATGTATGTATGTACCGTGCGAGTTCTTGTAAAAGGTGTCACTGTGTGTTATGTATGTATGTACCGTGCGAGTTCTTGTAAAGGTGTCACTGTGTGTTATGTATGTATGTACCGTGCGAGTTCTTGTAAAAGGTGTCACTGTGTGTTATGTATGTATGTACCGTGCGAGTTCTTGTAAAAGGTGTCACTGTGTGTTATGTATGTATGTACCGTGCGAGTTCTTGTAAAAGGTGTCACTGTGTGTTATGTATGTATGTACCGTGCGAGTTCTTGTAAAAGGTGTCACTGTGTGTTATGTATGTATGTACCGTGCGAGTTCTTGTAAAAGGTGTCACTGTGTGTTATGTATGTATGTACCGTGCGAGTTCTTGTAAAAGGTGTCACTGTGTGTTATGTATGTATGTACCGTGCGAGTTCTTGTAAAAGGTGTCACTGTGTGTTATGTATGTATGTACCGTGCGAGTTCTTGTAAAAGGTGTCACTGTGTGTTATGTATGTATGTACCGTGCGAGTTCTTGTAAAAGGTGTCACTGTGTGTTATGTATGTATGTACCGTGCGGAGTTCTTGTAAAAGGTGTCACTGTGTGTTATGTATGTATGTACCGTGCGAGTTCTTGTAAAAGGTGTCACTGTGTGTTATGTATGTATGTACCGTGCGAGTTCTTGTAAAAGGTGTCACTGTGTGTTATGTATGTATGTACCGTGCGAGTTCTTGTAAAAGGTGTCACTGTGTGTTATGTATGTATGTACCGTGCGAGTTCTTGTAAAAGGTGTCACTGTGTGTTATGTATGTATGTACCGTGCGAGTTCTTGTAAAAGGTGTCACTGTGTGTTATGTATGTATGTACCGTGCGAGTTCTTGTAAAAGGTGTCACTGTGTGTTATGTATGTATGTACCGTGCGAGTTCTTGTAAAAGGTGTCACTGTGTGTTATGTATGTATGTACCGTGCGAGTTCTTGTAAAAGGTGTCACTGTGTGTTATGTATGTATGTACCGTGCGAGTTCTTGTAAAAGGTGTCACTGTGTGTTATGTATGTATGTAACCGTGCGAGTTCTTGTAAAAGGTGTCACTGTGTGTTATGTATGTATGTACCGTGCGAGTTCTTGTAAAAGGTGTCACTGTGTGTTATGTATGTATGTACCGTGCGAGTTCTTGTAAAAGGTGTCACTGTGTGTTATGTATGTATGTACCGTGCGAGTTCTTGTAAAAGGTGTCACTGTGTGTTATGTATGTATGTACCGTGCGAGTTCTTGTAAAAGGTGTCACTGTGTGTTATGTATGTATGTACCGTGCGAGTTCTTGTAAAAGGTGTCACTGTGTGTTATGTATGTATGTACCGTGCGAGTTCTTGTAAAAGGTGTCACTGTGTGTTATGTATGTATGTACCGTGCGAGTTCTTGTAAAAGGTGTCACTGTGGTTATGTATGTATGTACCGTGCGAGTTCTTGTAAAAGGTGTCACTGTGTGTTATGTATGTATGTACCGTGCGAGTTCTTGTAAAAGGTGTCACTGTGTGTTATGTATGTATGTACCGTGCGAGTTCTTGTAAAAGGTGTCACTGTGTGTTATGTATGTATGTACCGTGCGAGTTCTTGTAAAAGGTGTCACTGTGTGTTATGTATGTATGTACCGTGCGAGTTCTTGTAAAAGGTGTCACTGTGTGTTATGTATGTATGTACCGTGCGAGTTCTTGTAAAAGGTGTCACTGTGTGTTATGTATGTATGTACCGTGCGAGTTCTTGTAAAAGGTGTCACTGTGTGTTATGTATGTATGTACCGTGCGAGTTCTTGTAAAAGGTGTCACTGTGTGTTATGTATGTATGTACCGTGCGAGTTCTTGTAAAAGGTGTCACTGTGTGTTATGTATGTATGTATCCGTGCGAGTTCTTGTAAAAGGTGTCACTGTGTGTTATGTATGTATGTACCGTGCGAGTTCTTGTAAAAGGTGTCACTGTGTGTTATGTATGTATGTACCGTGCGAGTTCTTGTAAAAGGTGTCACTGTGTGTTATGTATGTATGTACCGTGCGAGTTCTTGTAAAAGGTGTCACTGTGTGTTATGTATGTATGTACCGTGCGAGTTCTTGTAAAAGGTGTCACTGTGTGTTATGTATGTATGTACGTGCGAGTTCTTGTAAAAGGTGTCACTGTGTGTTATGTATGTATGTACCGTGCGAGTTCTTGTAAAAGGTGTCACTGTGTGTTATGTATGTATGTACCGTGCGAGTTCTTGTAAAAGGTGTCACTGTGTGTTATGTATGTATGTACCGTGCGAGTTCTTGTAAAAGGTGTCACTGTGTGTTATGTATGTATGTACCGTGCGAGTTCTTGTAAAAGGTGTCACTGTGTGTTATGTATGTATGTACCGTGCGAGTTCTTGTAAAAGGTGTCACTGTGTGTTATGTATGTATGTACCGTGCGAGTTCTTGTAAAAGGTGTCACTGTGTGTTATGTATGTATGTACCGTGCGAGTTCTTGTAAAAGGTGTCACTGTGTGTTATGTATGTATGTACCGTGCGAGTTCTTGTAAAAGGTGTCACTGTGTGTTATGTATGTATGTACCGTGCGAGTTCTTGTAAAAGGTGTCACTGTGTGTTATGTATGTATGTACCGTGCGAGTTCTTGTAAAAGGTGTCACTGTGTGTTATGTATGTATGTACCGTGCGAGTTCTTGTAAAAGGTGTCACTGTGTGTTATGTATGTATGTACCGTGCGAGTTCTTGTAAAAGGTGTCACTGTGTGTTATGTATGTATGTACCGTGCGAGTTCTTGTAAAAGGTGTCACTGTGTGTTATGTATGTATGTACCGTGCGAGTTCTTGTAAAAGGTGTCACTGTGTGTTATTTATGTATGTACCGTGCGAGTTCTTGTAAAAGGTGTCACTGTGTGTTATGTATGTATGTACCGTGCGAGTTCTTGTAAAAGGTGTCACTGTGTGTTATGTATGTATGTACCGTGCGAGTTCTGTAAAAGGTGTCACTGTGTGTTATGTATGTATGTACCGTGCGAGTTCTTGTAAAAGGTGTCACTGTGTGTTATGTATGTATGTACCGTGCGAGTTCTTGTAAAAGGTGTCACTGTGTGTTATGTATGTATGTACCGTGCGAGTTCTTGTAAAAGGTGTCACTGTGTGTTATGTATGTATGTACCGTGCGAGTTCTTGTAAAAGGTGTCACTGTGTGTTATGTATGTATGTACCGTGCGAGTTCTTGTAAAAGGTGTCACTGTGGTTATGTATGTATGTACCGTGCGAGTTCTTGTAAAAGGTGTCACTGTGTGTTATGTATGTATGTACCGTGCGAGTTCTTGTAAAAGGTGTCACTGTGTGTTATGTATGTATGTACCGTGCGAGTTCTTGTAAAAGGTGTCACTGTGTGTTATGTATGTATGTACCGTGCGAGTTCTTGTAAAAGGTGTCACTGTGTGTTATGTATGTATGTACCGTGCGAGTTCTTGTAAAAGGTGTCACTGTGTGTTATGTATGTATGTATCGTGCGAGTTCTTGTAAAAGGTGTCACTGTGTGTTATGTATGTATGTACCGTGCGAGTTCTTGTAAAAGGTGTCACTGTGTGTTATGTATGTATGTACCGTGCGAGTTCTTGTAAAAGGTGTCACTGTGTGTTATGTATGTATGTACCGTGCGAGTTCTTGTAAAAGGTGTCACTGTGTGTTATGTATGTATGTACCGTGCGAGTTCTTGTAAAAGGTGTCACTGTGTGTTATGTATGTATGTACCGTGCGAGTTCTTGTAAAAGGTGTCACTGTGTGTTATGTATGTATGTACCGTGCGAGTTCTTGTAAAAGGTGTCACTGTGTGTTATGTATGTATGTACCGTGCGAGTTCTTGTAAAAGGTGTCACTGTGTGTTATGTATGTATGTACCGTGCGAGTTCTTGTAAAAGGTGTCACTGTGTGTTATGTATGTATGTACCGTGCGAGTTCTTGTAAAAGGTGTCACTGTGTGTTATGTATGTATGTACCGTGCGAGTTCTTGTAAAAGGTGTCACTGTGTGTTATGTATGTATGTACCGTGCGAGTTCTTGTAAAAGGTGTCACTGTGTGTTATGTATGTATGTACCGTGCGAGTTCTTGTAAAAGGTGTCACTGTGTGTTATGTATGTATGTACCGTGCGAGTTCTTGTAAAAGGTGTCACTGTGTGTTATGTATGTATGTACCGTGCGAGTTCTTGTAAAAGGTGTCACTGTGCGTTATGTATGTATGTACCGTGCGAGTTCTTGTAAAAGGTGTCACTGTGTGTTATGTATGTATGTACCGTGCGAGTTCTTGTAAAAGGTGTCACTGTGTGTTATGTATGTATGTACCGTGCGAGTTCTTGTAAAAGGTGTCACTGTGCGTTATGTATGTATGTACCGTGCGAGTTCTTGTAAAAGGTGTCACTGTGTGTTATGTATGTATGTATCGTGCGAGTTATTGTAAAAGGTGTCACTGTGTGTTATGTATGTATGTACCGTGCGAGTTCTTGTAAAAGGTGTCACTGTGTGTTATGTATGTATGTACCGTGCGAGTTCTTGTAAAAGGTGTCACTGTGTGTTATGTATGTATGTACCGTGCGAGTTCTTGTAAAAGGTGTCACTGTGCGTTATGTATGTATGTACCGTGCGAGTTCTTGTAAAAGGTGTCACTGTGTGTTATGTATGTATGTACCGTGCGAGTTCTTGTAAAAGGTGTCACTGTGTGTTATGTATGTATGTACCGTGCGAGTTCTTGTAAAAGGTGTCACTGTGTGTTATGTATGTATGTACCGTGCGAGTTCTTGTAAAAGGTGTCACTGTGTGTTATGTATGTATGTACCGTGCGAGTTCTTGTAAAAGGTGTCACTGTGCGTTATGTATGTATGTATCGTGCGAGTTCTTGTAAAAGGTGTCACTGTGCGTTATGTATGTATGTACCGTGCGAGTTCTTGTAAAAGGTGTCACTGTGTGTTATGTATGTATGTACCGTGCGAGTTCTTGTAAAAGGTGTCACTGTGTGTTATGTATGTATGTACCGTGCGAGTTCTTGTAAAAGGTGTCACTGTGTGTTATGTATGTATGTACCGTGCGAGTTCTTGTAAAAGGTGTCACTGTGTGTTATGTATGTATGTACCGTGCGAGTTCTTGTAAAAGGTGTCACTGTGTGTTATGTATGTATGTACCGTGCGAGTTCTTGTAAAAGGTGTCACTGTGTGTTATGTATGTATGTACCGTGCGAGTTCTTGTAAAAGGTGTCACTGTGTGTTATGTATGTATGTACCGTGCGAGTTCTTGTAAAAGGTGTCACTGTGTGTTATGTATGTATGTACCGTGCGAGTTCTTGTAAAAGGTGTCACTGTGTGTTATGTATGTATGTACCGTGCGAGTTCTTGTAAAAGGTGTCACTGTGTGTTATGTATGTATGTACCGTGCGAGTTCTTGTAAAAGGTGTCACTGTGTGTTATGTATGTATGTACCGTGCGAGTTCTTGTAAAAGGTGTCACTGTGCGTTATGTATGTATGTACCGTGCGAGTTCTTGTAAAAGGTGTCACTGGTTGTGTTATGTATGTATGTACCGTGCGAGTTCTTGTAAAAGGTGTCACTGTGTGTTATGTATGTATGTACCGTGCGAGTTCTTGTAAAAGGTGTCACTGTGTGTTATGTATGTATGTACCGTGCGAGTTCTTGTAAAAGGTGTCACTGTGCGTTATGTATGTATGTATCGTGCGAGTTCTTGTAAAAGGTGTCACTGTGCGTTATGTATGTATGTACCGTGCGAGTTCTTGTAAAAGGTGTCACTGTGTGTTATGTATGTATGTACCGTGCGAGTTCTTGTAAAAGGTGTCACTGTGTGTTATGTATGTATGTACCGTGCGAGTTCTTGTAAAAGGTTGTCACTGTGTGTTATCTATGTATGTACCGTGCGAGTTCTTGTAAAAGGTGTCACTGTGTGTTATGTATGTATGTACCGTGCGAGTTCTTGTAAAAGGTGTCACTGTGTGTTATGTATGTATGTACCGTGCGAGTTCTTGTAAAAGGTGTCACTGTGTGTTATGTATGTATGTACCGTGCGAGTTCTTGTAAAAGGTGTCACTGTGTGTTATGTATGTATGTACCGTGCGAGTTCTTGTAAAAGGTGTCACTGTGTGTTATGTATGTATGTATCGTGCGAGTTATTGTAAAAGGTGTCACTGTGTGTGTTATGTATGTATGTACCGTGCGAGTTCTTGTAAAAGGTGTCACTGTGTGTTATGTATGTATGTACCGTGCGAGTTCTTGTAAAAGGTGTCACTGTGTGTTATGTATGTATGTACCGTGCGAGTTCTTGTAAAAGGTGTCACTGTGCGTTATGTATGTATGTACCGTGCGAGTTCTTGTAAAAGGTGTCACTGTGCGTTATGTATGTATGTACCGTGCGAGTTCTTGTAAAGGTGTCACTGTGTGTTATGTATGTATGTACCGTGCGAGTTCTTGTAAAAGGTGTCACTGTGTGTTATGTATGTATGTACCGTGCGAGTTCTTGTAAAAGGTGTCACTGTGTGTTATGTATGTATGTACCGTGCGAGTTCTTGTAAAAGGTGTCACTGTGTGTTATGTATGTATGTACCGTGCGAGTTCTTGTAAAAGGTGTCACTGTGTGTTATGTATGTATGTACCGTGCGAGTTCTTGTAAAAGGTGTCACTGTGTGTTATGTATGTATGTATCGTGCGAGTTATTGTAAAGGTGTCACTGTGTGTTATGTATGTATGTACCGTGCGAGTTCTTGTAAAAGGTGTCACTGTGTGTTATGTATGTATGTACCGTGCGAGTTCTTGTAAAAGGTGTCACTGTGTGTTATGTATGTATGTACCGTGCGAGTTCTTGTAAAAGGTGTCACTGTGCGTTATGTATGTATGTACCGTGCGAGTTCTTGTAAAAGGTGTCACTGTGTGTTATGTATGTATGTACCGTGCGAGTTCTTGTAAAAGGTGTCACTGTGTGTTATGTATGTATGTACCGTGCGAGTTCTTGTAAAAGGTGTCACTGTGTGTTATGTATGTATGTACCGTGCGAGTTCTTGTAAAAGGTGTCACTGTGTGTTATGTATGTATGTACCGTGCGAGTTCTTGTAAAAGGTGTCACTGTGCGTTATGTATGTATGTATCGTGCGAGTTCTTGTAAAAGGTGTCACTGTGCGTTATGTATGTATGTACCGTGCGAGTTCTTGTAAAAGGTGTCACTGTGTGTTATGTATGTATGTACCGTGCGAGTTCTTGTAAAAGGTGTCACTGTGTGTTATGTATGTATGTACCGTGCGAGTTCTTGTAAAAGGTGTCACTGTGCGTTATGTATGTATGTATCGTGCGAGTTCTTGTAAAAGGTGTCACTGTGCGTTATGTATGTATGTACCGTGCGAGTTCTTGTAAAAGGTGTCACTGTGTGTTATGTATGTATGTACCGTGCGAGTTCTTGTAAAAGGTGTCACTGTGTGTTATGTATGTATGTATGTATCGTGCGAGTTCTTGTAAAAGGTGTCACTGTGTGTTATGTATGTATGTACCGTGCGAGTTCTTGTAAAAGGTGTCACTGTGTGTTATGTATGTATGTACCGTGCGAGTTCTTGTAAAAGGTGTCACTGTGTGTTATGTATGTATGTATCGTGCGAGTTCTTGTAAAAGGTGTCACTGTGTGTTATGTATGTATGTACCGTGCGAGTTCTTGTAAAAGGTGTCACTGTGTGTTATGTATGTATGTACCGTGCGAGTTCTTGTAAAAGGTGTCACTGTGTGTTATGTATGTATGTACCGTGCGAGTTCTTGTAAAAGGTGTCACTGTGTGTTATGTATGTATGTACCGTGCGAGTTCTTGTAAAAGGTGTCACTGTGTGTTATGTATGTATGTACCGTGCGAGTTCTTGTAAAAGGTGTCACTGTGCGTTATGTATGTATGTACCGTGCGAGTTCTTGTAAAAGGTGTCACTGTGCGTTATGTATGTATGTACCGTGCGAGTTCTTGTAAAAGGTGTCACTGTGTGTTATGTATGTATGTACCGTGCGAGTACTTGTAAAAGGTGTCACTGTGTGTTATGTATGTATGTACCGTGCGAGTTCTTGTAAAAGGTGTCACTGTGTGTTATGTATGTATGTACCGTGCGAGTTCTTGTAAAAGGTGTCACTGTGCGTTATGTATGTATGTATCGTGCGAGTTCTTGTAAAAGGTGTCACTGTGCGTTATGTATGTATGTACCGTGCGAGTTCTTGTAAAAGGTGTCACTGTGTGTTATGTATGTATGTACCGTGCGAGTTCTTGTAAAAGGTGTCACTGTGTGTTATGTATGTATGTATGATCGTGCGAGTTCTTGTAAAAGGTGTCACTGTGTGTTATGTATGTATGTACCGTGCGAGTTCTTGTAAAAGGTGTCACTGTGTGTTATGTATGTATGTACCGTGCGAGTTCTTGTAAAAGGTGTCACTGTGTGTTATGTATGTATGTATCGTGCGAGTTCTTGTAAAAGGTGTCACTGTGTGTTATGTATGTATGTACCTGTGCGAGTTCTTGTAAAAGGTGTCACTGTGTGTTATGTATGTATGTACCGTGCGAGTTCTTGTAAAAGGTGTCACTGTGTGTTATGTATGTATGTACCGTGCGAGTTCTTGTAAAAGGTGTCACTGTGTGTTATGTATGTATGTACCGTGCGAGTTCTTGTAAAAGGTGTCACTGTGTGTTATGTATGTATGTACCGTGCGAGTTCTTGTAAAAGGTGTCACTGTGTGTTATGTATGTATGTATCGTGCGAGTTCTTGTAAAAGGTGTCACTGTGTGTTATGTATGTATGTACCGTGCGAGTTCTTGTAAAAGGTGTCACTGTGTGTTATGTATGTATGTACCGTGCGAGTTCTTGTAAAAGGTGTCACTGTGTGTTATGTATGTATGTACCGTGCGAGTTCTTGTAAAAGGTGTCACTGTGTGTTATGTATGTATGTACCGTGCGAGTTCTTGTAAAAGGTGTCACTGTGCGTTATGTATGTATGTACCGTGCGAGTTCTTGTAAAGGTGTCACTGTGTGTTATGTATGTATGTACCGTGCGAGTTCTTGTAAAAGGTGTCACTGTGTGTTATGTATGTATGTACCGTGCGAGTTCTTGTAAAAGGTGTCACTGTGTGTTATGTATGTATGTACCGTGCGAGTTCTTGTAAAAGGTGTCACTGTGTGTTATGTATGTATGTACCGTGCGAGTTCTTGTAAAAGGTGTCACTGTGTGTTATGTATGTATGTACCGTGCGAGTTCTTGTAAAAGGTGTCACTGTGTGTTATGTATGTATGTACCGTGCGAGTTCTTGTAAAAGGTGTCACTGTGCGTTATGTATGTATGTATCGTGCGAGTTCTTGTAAAAGGTGTCACTGTGCTGTTATGTATGTATGTACCGTGCGAGTTCTTGTAAAAGGTGTCACTGTGTGTTATGTATGTATGTACCGTGCGAGTTCTTGTAAAAGGTGTCACTGTGTGTTATGTATGTATGTATGTACCGTG
The DNA here is from genome assembly GCF_040206685.1 of Ascaphus truei. NCBI lineage: Eukaryota > Metazoa > Chordata > Amphibia > Anura > Ascaphidae > Ascaphus > Ascaphus truei. Next base: position 870 of record NW_027456743.1, on the reverse strand, counting down.
CGAGTTCTTGTAAAAGGTGTCACTGTGTGTTATGTATGTATGTACCGTGCGAGTTCTTGTAAAAGGTGTCACTGTGTGTTATGTATGTATGTACCGTGCGAGTTCTTGTAAAAGGTGTCACTGTGTGTTATGTATGTATGTATCGTGCGAGTTCTTGTAAAAGGTGTCACTGTGTGTTATGTATGTATGTACGTGCGAGTTCTTGTAAAGGTGTCACTGTGTGTTATGTATGTATGTACCGTGCGAGTTCTTGTAAAAGGTGTCACTGTGTGTTATGTATGTATGTACCGTGCGAGTTCTTGTAAAAGGTGTCACTGTGTGTTATGTATGTATGTACCGTGCGAGTTCTTGTAAAAGGTGTCACTGTGTGTTATGTATGTATGTACCGTGCGAGTTCTTGTAAAAGGTGTCACTGTGCGTTATGTATGTATGTACCGTGCGAGTTCTTGTAAAAGGTGTCACTGTGCGTTATGTATGTATGTACCGTGCGAGTTCTTGTAAAAGGTGTCACTGTGGTTATGTATGTATGTACCGTGCGAGTTCTTGTAAAAGGTGTCACTGTGTGTTATGTATGTATGTACCGTGCGAGTTCTTGTAAAAGGTGTCACTGTGTGTTATGTATGTATGTACCGTGCGAGTTCTTGTAAAAGGTGTCACTGTGTGTTATGTATGTATGTACGTGCGAGTTCTTGTAAAAGGTGTCACTGTGCGTTATGTATGTATGTACCGTGCGAGTTCTTGTAAAAGGTGTCACTGTGTGTTATGTATGTATGTACCGTGCGAGTTCTTGTAAAAGGTGTCACTGTGTGTTATGTATGTATGTATGTATCGTGCGAGTTCTTGTAAAAGGTGTCACTGTGTGTTATGTAT